>NC_080050.1:18892301-18914801 GCF_026212465.1 Amaranthus tricolor | reverse complement strand
AACCAAATTTGAACTACGTAAGCGAGTAAGTGCCAATAAAGCTTAAAAACATTTAAAACGGAACTTCGCACGTAATTTCAAACATATGACTATTGTTTTCAATTATAACCATTTCAATACAATAATATATACCAAATAGTGTTGTGTGCCAAATTTCATGCCAAACAAACCAATTTTGAACTACTTTAAGCGAATAAGTGCCTAAAAAGCATATAAAGGCTAAAAAATAAAACTTTGCACGTAATTTCATGTATATTACTATTTTTTCAATACTAACCATTTCAATACAATAATATATACCAAATGGTGTTGTGTGCCAAGTTTCATGCCAAACAAATCACGTTTGAACTATTTTAAGCGAATAAGTTTCAAAAAAGCTTAAAAACCTTAAAAACGCAACTGAGCACGTATTTCAAACACATGCCTATTGTTTTCAATTCTAAATATTTCAACACAATAATATATACCAAATAGTATTGTGTACCTTTACTGTTTTTCATTTCGAAGATATGGCTCTCGAATTGGATCTTATTTGTCCACGCACTTTCTTCATTGTGTTGTAATGCAAGGGAAAATTATAGGTATTATACATTAATGCATGTAATAATATTAATGTAACTATGTATAACATTTGCATTGGTAAAATTTATAAAATTACACATTCAACAAGGCTGTGAATCTTGACGGTATTAGTCAAAGGACATATGACCAGGAGTATCCTATGAGCACTACAAACGCAAATTTAATTTCAACAAATTAGAGAACATGTGAATTTTAGATAAAAATAAGATCAATTTGAAAAATAAAACCTACTCTTCAACATATGGAGCCAAAATGAACGTGTGTTTAGCTGCAAGAGAATTTTTCAAAGCACGCTCAATATATGTTTTGACGTCATCTACTTGTTGTTCGCATCGAATACCCGCAATTGATTAAGGACAAAACCATCCAATTTTTATTGGAGGTTCGAAACAATTCAACTCGTCAAAAGCCACACTAAACTCACGAATAAGAAATTTTGTCAGTCGTACGGTTATTAAAACAATTAAACAATAAAACCCAAAATGTAAGATAATAAACATCACCTCATATTGACATGGATAAGAGCTATATTCAACATATCTCTTCTCCAAAATTCCCCAATATCACTCGGACCAATAATTATAAAGGGGTTTTCATCAAAAACGAATTGGTCCTTCTGCAGGTGTAGTATGATTGGGTTCTCCTCAGACATACAAGATACACATGTGTGTAGCCATTTGCAATCCGGAGAGAGATCTTTTAGCTCTTGATCAGTCAAAATTGGATTGGTTCCTATCGACTTTAAGCTTTTTGAATCAGCAGACCCCTCGATGAGGAAACTATGTGTCTCTTAGAGCCCTTTGGACTCTTTGGCTATTTAAATTTATACAATTTAATTAGTTTAAGCATGCAATTAAAATAATAAAAACAAATAGGATACAAATGATTATTACCATAGTAGTGAATCAGACCGAAACATATGACCATGTGACAAAACTACCTTGGGCGTCTAAAAGGTTCTCACGGCTCCATTTTGGCATTGGAATCGGGAGTAGGAAATCTTCAAACCCCTTGATAATAGTTTTTACGGTCACACTTATAAAGCCACCTGTAACGTGCATGGAATGCACTGTTTAGCCTTCTCTGGTTGGTTGTGCCACACCATATGCAACTTTAGTTAAGTCGCCACCACTAACAATGCCTAACTGAGGCAGCAAAAGAGAACACATTACAATTTAAATTAATAGGTGCTTATATGTTTAAAAACTATGTACCTTTACCAAAGGTTCGGGTGTTGGCTCAAGATTTTGTGCATCGGAGTTCATGCTCTCAAGTGTAGAATTTTACGCTTTGGGGGCAATGTGTTAGGGTGTTAGATTTTGAGCTACGAAAGTAATGGGCTCGGGTGTTCGCTCGACCGAAAACTTATGATCTCCATGTTGACTTTGTTGATACTCGATAAGGATCCACATGGGGTGCTCCCATTTTTTGCAAAAGGGCTGCAACTTTGTCCAATACCTCCTTCGGAATTTCCCTTTTGAGAGTCGCTACGTCAGGTGGCATCATGCTTGATTGAGTAGAAACACACTTTACCGAATGCCTTCTTTAACGCCAAGCGAACTCCTCTTTTTCTGACTACCCGCCCTTTCTGGTCTTTCGCCAAGACCATATGCAATGCATCAACATTGCCTCTAGGGATGAACTCCCTCGTTGCTTCTTTTTCCTTCCAGCCCACTTGTTCAAATAAAAAGTGACATAACAATTAGTTTATAGTAAACCAAAGCCAAAAAATACAAAACAAATCAAGCCTATAATTAATAATTTCAAAACTCACCACAGCATCAGCAACCTTCTTCGTTACCAAATCAGTAATGGTAAATTTACCATATGAATCTCGAGAATGAAGTCTGCAGTACCAATCTCGCACTTGATCTCCAGCAGGAGTATTCACAGATGCAGAGGTAGTCGTAGATGAGGCCGTGGGACTCAGATTGGGATATAAACCTGCATCCACCCACTCTTTTCTAGCCTCATCATACGTTTTGGGGCCCAAGCGATGGTAAAACTTCTTTTTGCTTGCTGATTCAAAAGCTTTACCACAATGTTCCTAATTAATCAATAGAAATCAAATATCATATATTAGTTTAATGATTGAATCAAAAGAAGTAAAATTAAACCAAAAGCTAATATAATGGAATACTTACAACATCGGTGGGAGTAGTTTTTTTTGGCAACAAATGCTTCCCATTCATTCTTTGATATATGACCCCATATTTCATAGGGCATCTTCGCAGGTACTTGGGAAACACTTGACGAGTCTCCACCTTCGTTTCTCATTTTGACCTTCGTAGTCTTACGGCAACGTTTCTTAGTGATCCAGCCAGCTACAAGGTTGGATTTGAAACTCTGAATCTTTCAGCAACAACCGAAATAGAAACATTCTTTTTCTCTTCATCATTTTCAATGTGAAAAAGATTCTACAAAAAAGAAAAATTATATTTATTAGTGTCAACTGAATAAACTTTAAAATGAAATTAAATGAATAAAAATAGTAAAGTTGCTTACCACAGTATCATCTTATAGAGAGTTCTTCAAACCTTTTGGAACCTCGTTCTATGCGTATAGTATGAAAATCTTACAAATACATATACCAATTTGTTTTCCATATTGCATACGTCATTTTCCAAATGGTTGACCCAATGCATTGCATTCCAAGTGCATGGGTTCTATGACTTTGAGGCTTTTCATAGTATCTCGTCCTTTTCTCTTCTTAGACGCCAGGTAGATGTTGCTCGTAGTGGTTGTGGGAACAAATGTTGGTATTATTTCTATCTCCTAGGAATATTGTGGGGCTTCTTCAGTCATTTTCTCATATTTAGTGAATGGGTCATCATCCCCTATGTCACCCCTCTCTTTAGAGTCATGATCATCACTTATGTCCTTCTCCATCCCGCTTCATAGTCCTTACCCTTATCACTATGATGCTCATTATCAGAAGTCTCCACCTCGGGAATAATTTTATCTCTAAAAAGGTGCATTGTAAATGAGTACCTGAATCAAAATGAATTGAAATATATTAGAAAAACATAAGAACCTAATTTCAAGCACATGTTTATTTTTCAATTCCAACCATTTCAATACAATAATATATGCCAAATAGTGTTGTGTGCCAAGTTTCATTCCAAACAAACCTAGTTTGAACTACTTTAAGCAAGTAAGTGCCAAAAAAGCTTAAAAAAAACCTTAAAAACGCAACTGAGCACATAATTTCAAGCATACGAGTATTTTTTTCAATTCTAACTATTTCAATACAATAATATATGCCAAATAGTGTTGTGTGCCAAGTTTCATGCCAAACAAACCAAGTTTGAACTACTTTAAGCGAGTAAATACAAAAAAAGCTTTAAAAGGCTAGAAAACACATAAATTTATATTGTTGATGGACAGAGTTATAGAGTGTAACAATTGGCATAAATGAGTGTATATTAATCTAAACATATTTAAATGATTTGAGTTTCGAATGAATTTTTATTTGGAGGTAATGAATTGAAAGTGTAATCTTTTTTACATTGTTTGTTTATCTAAATGTAAAGGGGAAGCCCAAAAATTTTATTTTATTTTTATTTTTATTTTTTTTGTTTTAGAAAAGTAGTATCTTGTGAATTTTTATTTTGCAATAATGATTGATAAAAATCAAAGACAATCATTATTATTGTTGGTTTATTCATTCCTATACCTATTTTTGATCATGGATAATTTTACGTCGCATGTTTAAAAATTTTAAAGATGATAAAATATATCATTACACCAAAAATATTATATACAAAAAGGTGTTTTAAAACATCTAAATGTTTATTTTTAAATTTTACATCATGGTTTGACACTATATGTTTAATTTAATTAAACGTATTAAATGTTTCATTTGATTATTATTTTTTATAAATTATATATGTATATTTATATCATTCTTCACATCTAATATTGTCAATTATGAAATTGTTATTATATTGTTACTTTACATTATTAAATGCTAATGGAAATATTTGAAATTAATAACGATAATATGTACTTACATCATTGTTTAAAAATCAAATTTTACATACTTTGATACTAAGAAATTCGTGCATTGCACGAGTTTTTGTACTAGTATCATATAGATACCAATATAGCTTCTGAGAATGATATTATATAGTCTCTAAAATTAAAAATTATTTGACGAAAATTTAAAATTTAAATATCACAAATTGTTGTGAGAAACGGCCTCTCTAAGAGACAAATTTAGATATATGGGCTAAATAAATAGCTTAATTAATACAAATTAAAGAGAACATAAAAATGTGAGCTTCTTATTTTGAGGTCGTCTCTTTAAAGGACGGTATATCATGAGAGTAGCTGTTTTTGTCAAACAAACGTTTACAAATATCACAAACTAATTAAAAAGAATAATTGTAGTCCAATATTATTCACGAAGGAAGCCCATTAAATAATAGTATATTAATAATCTAGCAGCAAGTGTTGTAGAGACTGTCTTATCATGAAACGGGTCCATACAAGTAGTCCAAATCCTTTATATAGAAGAGAGAATTAAAATTAGTTAAACATAAACATCAAATAACTGCATAATTTATATAAACTGCTTTTATAAAGCTTATTTTATAAATTAGAATTGGGTCAGCCTATATTAAGCCGACTCACAATGAGACGGTCTTAATACATGATTATTCTTAGAGGTGTTCATGGGCAAGTTTAGGATGGTAGTGGACCCGGCTTGCCCCTAGAAACCTACCTGTAGACCTAAAATTTCAAAAGTTCATCTGCTTTAGCGGCCTTACTTTATTTTTCTGTTACCCGCCCTCTTTATTAGCGGACGGGACCAGTGGGAAAAAACAATTTTTTTGTTATATAATTAAGTAAATAACTTATGCCAAAAAATGACATTATGGTCGACTTAGAAATCTGGTTTGGTCACAGGCATTACCATTATAAAAACTACAAAAACAATATAATGTCTCTTAACAACAATTTAAATAATACAATACATTATCCAAAGTTAAGTTGATATACCATAAAAAAATAGACACAAATTTGTATTTGTATAATATACAATTTATTGAAAATCAAGACTAACTATTATACAACTCATAATTACAACAAACTACCTCTAAAAAACACAAAATACAAAAACTTTAAAAAAAAATCAGTTAATAAAGAAAAAATTTTCAATATCATAAAATAAAATTAGAATAATTATATGTTTATAAAATAAGCGTACGGATAAGTTTACTCAAGGGTATCATTTTTGTTCGGGTAGTATACCGGCCGGTTTAACTTAGCGGACGGGTAGTATCCGTTCAAATTAGAGGTGATCATTTGGATGATCGGGTCGGTTTCGGATGGGTGTCATTCGGTCCGATTGTATTTCGGATCGGTTATTTTTCGGATACGTGTTACGACGGGTGACACTCAGGTCGGGTTGGTTAGTCACGGTTTGGTTGAAGATCGGTTATTCTAGCCATCGGGTTAGTATCGGCTTGGTGTCTGTCCAAGTTCAAGTTGAGTTTTAATCGGTCTCGGGTTGTCATCGGTTAATAATTGGTTCGGTTTTACTAGGTGCAGATCAGGTTTGGGTACTTTTCAAGTAGAAATTGGCTACGATTTACTAATTACTGTCGATCGAGTCAATATTAAATTAAGTTGTTAATCCTTTTTTACTTGATGATAAGATTCCTTTTACTTAAAGCAAAATAGTTAAAATACAAATCATTTAGTGATTATTACATTGTTACTTTTACTTGTTTGACAATAAATTAAAATTATAGTTCTATCATTTTTCATGTAATTTGATTAAAAGTAGTTAAATAAACATTCACCATTTAATTTATTAAAATATAAATTACTTTATTAGATTAACTAATAAGATGATTGAATAAGTCGATCATACTTCTATGTTAAAAATTGTTTCAGGTTTACAATAGTTCGATTCAAAATTTGTTCGGGTTAAGTCGGTTTTAGCAAGATCGAGTTCAGTTTCAAGCATGATTCGGGTCGGATATGACTCGGATCGGTTACTATTAGGTTCTGGTAAACTCGGTTAACGGTTGTATGTCGGTTACAAAAATCGGTCGCATCCCGAGTTCAGTTTTTCCATTTTCGGTTGTAAACTGGTTCGGGTATAACTTCGGTTCTAGTAATATCGATTCGATAAACCTGAAAAAGGACAAATTTTCATGTCTGTTTACTTACGATTTCGATTCGAATTTTCGAGTCGGGTCACGTTTAAATAGCTCTAGCTCAACGATTAAAAAATTTTAAAACTATTATTCAATTAGTCCGCCCATTTTTCTAGCCAAATGGATTGAGTCAGAGGATAGTTTGCCAATAAATAGCTCTAATAAATACAATGTCGTGGACTGACATTTCCCACGCTTGTAATGTTTCACACTAGTGAAAATAAAAATTTTATTTCATATATATATATATGTATATATATATATATATATATATATATGTATATATATATGTATATATATATATATATATATATATATATGTATATATATATATATATGTATATATATATATATATGTATATATATATATATATATATATATATATATATATATATATATATATATATATATATATATATATATATATATATATATATATATATATATATATATATATAATATATATATATATATATATATATATATATATAGTCGAGTTCAGGAGTAAACCACGGTTATATGCGAACCGTGAGAATAAAAAAATGTGTTACCTTTTTACAGAAAAGGTGATACGTTTGCACAAAAACCGTGCTACTTTTGTTTTTAAAAAAATCTGGTACTTTTTACCAAAAAAATGTAACTGTCAGAAAAAAAAAATAAATGCAAATTAACACGTTTTTCAGGAAAAGTAACACATTTTTATATAAAAAGTAATAACTTTTTATGGATATATATATATATATATATATATATATATATATATATATATATATATATATATATATATATATATATATATATATATATATATATATATATATATATATATATATATATATATATATATATATATATATATATATATATATATATATATATATATATATATATATATATATATATATATATATATATATATAATACACACAAGTTTTTGTAGAATGTACTAATTAAGTCCAAACTTTGATTAGTACTTGTTATCGTTCAGAGCGAAGTATATAGTGATGAACCAGCAACATCATTGTGTTCCTACTTGGAATAACTTAGAGGATGTTGGCCATGTTCCTAAAGCGCCGTCGATGTCGCCGCCACAATCACAACAACAGGAACCACGAGTATTGGCTGCTCTTTCTCATTATCCTTCTTTTGCTGCTGCTCCTGATATCTCCATGTATGTCTTTCTCTAACCAATTACTCCTTGTATTCCATTTAGTTTGGCGTACAATTTTAACATATTTTTTAAAATTAATATTAATTAATAATGTTTGAATTGACTTGAATAAAATAAGATTTCACTTTTTATATTTGAAGTTATAATTAAGAATAAAAAAACAAATTAATAGTAATTAAAGTAGTGTTAAAAAAACAAACAGTTCTTTCTATTTATCGCTCTAATTTTGTGTTATTAACTCCTTTAAAATCTTATCTACCCTTCATTACAATTATCCCCATGTTAATGTAAAAGTTATTAATTATGTCTATTTTTGTCCATAGGTATTTCTGGGTATCAATCTAACTTGACCAACTGATCAAATATTAAATTTCTATTGATTTTTGTTTAGTTTAATTATATATTTTTAGATCCAAATTGTAGATGAATATATTAAATAAAGTGTAAAAAAAGGAATTTAGTGTACAATTTTGACCATTTATAATGATTTTGTACTTCTTAATGTTATTAAAAAGAACACCATTGGATTTATAAAAAAAGTTAAGATTAGATTTCAGGTTATTTTTAACAAATTTATAAATCAATAATAATGTTTTTTTAGCGATTTTTTTTTTTTTTTTGAGATATTGATGAGTTTAAGTGAATAATTGAATGAGTGATTAAACAGGTTAGATTACGAAATGGCAGAATTAACATGGGAAAACGGACAATTAACGATGCATGGGTTAGGAATAGCGCGTGTACCAAGCAAATCCAATTTAGCCGACGCTGTAGCATGGGCTGACAAACCAACTACACGCACTAACGATACCCTCGAGTCTATTGTGAACCAAGTTTACCCCCACAACAAACCAACGTCTCAACAACCACATAAAGGCGTGTGTGAAAAAGATGATGATGATGATGATCGAGTCCCATGGTATGGTTCCACACGTAGTAGTCCGGTTCCACCGGCTTTTGACGCGCTTGTTCCAACGAATAATGTTGTTGGGTGTTCGACACATGAAGGATCATGTAGTACGGCGGCGCGTGTACCCATGGGTTCTGATTGGAGCGTGAGTGCGAGTGTGTCGGAAACTACACGGAAAAGGAAGCACGCTGAAGACAAGTGTGAGGAATTGATGGGTATGAAAAATAATTTTAAAGGAATCAGACAGACATCTTTTACGACATCGCCGGAAAATACCATGATTTTTACCGTTGACGACCATGACTCGGTTTCTCATAGTAGACTTCAGGTATTTCTTTTAATTTCTTTCAAAATTTTGTTACTCCTATGGTTTTTTCAAATGCTTTTATCTATTTTTGGTTATTATTCATTACTCACTCTTAATTAATATTTTATTCTTAATTCTTAATTAAATGAAATTTTATTTGATTTGTCTAAATATAAAGTTTATTAATATCTAGTTTATAATTTTTTAGTATGCATTATTAATACCATTAAGTATTGAATTAATGTATTGACAACTTGTAAAAAGGAGATGTAATATATGAAATGAGAGTATTTTCTTTGATTAAAGAATATAATTTTTATTATATGTTAAATTGACTTGAAGAATTAATGTCTTATAAGTTATTATAACATTCTAATGGTTTTTTTATTTTTTCATTTTTTTATTTTTTTTATTTTTTTTGGCAATTGAGCTTCTTCTTTACCAAGAGTATTTAAGACGAACTTTTCTATGAGATTAAAATTATGCAGGAGTCTCTTTTGCCGTTGTGTTAGGTAGATGTAAACAAATTTAATGATTTGACATTTATTCTATATTGTAATTAAATTTGACTTTAATCAGACTTTAATAATAATTTCAAATAAAAAATTAGTGTTGACAAAACACTCAATTTTTAATCAATCTCAAATATAAGTTAAAATTAACCGATTATCCGAATGAACATCTCTAATGATAAGTCCTCAATATTTATAAAAAATTAATTTTTCTTTCCTTTGATTGTCGATATTCTCCCCAATAAAAAAGTTCTTCTTTACCATTCAATTAAATTTGGTTGATCTTATTTACTACTTAGCTTCTTTGTACTCTAATCATATATCTCATGTTCTCTTTTGACATGTATTCACATTAAATATCTCCATTTTTTATTTGATAACTTTTTTCCTTAAGTTACACCCTAATGAGATTCAAACACTAGCACAATACTCTATCACTTTTTCTTTTTATTTTATTCCATACTTACTTCTCTCAAGTGGTCACACATGACCGCACTCACATTTTTTTCATAAAATCAGTGTATTACTACCTCCTATTCAGCTGAATCGTCCCATTTTTTTTTGGCACTATTCACTTATCACTCTTAATTTGTATTTTACTCTTAATCTATAAGTTAAAACATAGTCATATGGGATCTTGTTTGATTCGTCTCAATACAAGGATTATTAATATCAACTTTTTATAATTTTTAATTAAGCATAATTTGAGATATTAAGAGTTAAAATGTTGCCTCGGCAAATGTGAAAAGTCAAATGGGACAGTTCAGCTGAATAGGAGGGAGTATTAAATAAGATATTTAATTATAATTAATAAGAGAAAAATATTATTTGGTTGTAATAGTAACAATAGTCTACTACTCCTTCTACTGTCTTCAAGAAATTAGAAAAGCTCACCTTTACATGTCTTTTAAGAAAATGAAATGGACAAATAAATTGGGTGAATAAATTAAACGAGAAAATAAGATAAATTGTATGGATAAAAATTAAATTAAAAAACTATTAACTTTAGTAAAAATATAGCAAAGTCTAAAGGGAGAGAAAAAAAAATAAAAATTCTTGCAAATTGCACTCACAAGAGAAACTTGTAACTCGGTCATCTTTCAATAGTGTATTGTAGGAGTAATTATTATTATGTTGAAGTTTAAACAGATGAATCTTAATTAAAATTAATATAAAAATGAATGGTACTCTTACTTTATTTTGTTCCTGATAAATAGGACTCATTATACTTTATGAATAGTATTTGGAGCATAATAGTATCAGTTAAATCAACAATGTCATAATAATGGGAAAGTGTTAAATTTTTCTTAGTTGAAATTTAAAGATATGAACCATCCTTGTTCAGAGTGGGTCAACTCACACTACATTTCGTTACTATATTAATTAATTATTAAAATTTTCTTGAGATACAATTTCAAAATTTTCACAACTTAAACATAGAGGATCCCTTCTTTGTAATAGAGCGAAGTAATTAATAAGCACATATGTTGATAATCACATACGTTGGCTCATCATTGCGTATAATGATGGAATGTTAATCTATTTTATTGTTAATCATTTTAAAATTATGAGTAATTATATTAGTATAATAAATGTAATAGACCAGTTCAATAGAGATAATTTACTTTTTTGAACTTTGATGTTTTCAGGAATTTTAATTAAATTTAAAAAAATAATAAATATTTGGAATTTATAAAATCTCCTTTCATGTGCACTTTATTTCTAATAGTAATACATTTAAAATTAAATTAATAGTAATATGTTTTTATATCAAATAGTGATATGTTGTAATAGTAATACTTTTTTATAATTTAATACTCCTACTATTTTAGTGCGTACTAAATACATACAAAATCAACTCATACAGATTAGGAGAGTTTTGTAATTTCAAAAAATTTTCCAAAACTTGCTTTCACAAATTAAAAATTTAGTTTATATTATAGTTTTAAAACCTTATACATGTCATATTGATATATGATATAAATTATATTGGATCTCTATATGGAAAATATTAAGAAAATTAGCTATGTATAATTGCGTTTACATTATTGAATTTGTTTTGTTAATGTCATAATATTTGACAAATTTTTCCTTAGTTAAGGAAATTATTTAGATCTGCGTCCCAAGAGAAGTGATATTAAATAACGGGTAATTTTATAATAAATTCCTAAATTTCCTTTTATTCGGCCTATGTCTCATTTTTTTGAACTAATTTGTCAATGTACTATTTCTATTATAAATATTTTTAATCAAATATAATTAAAAGTTCTATTAAATTAACATTAATATTTTTTTTAAGACGAATCATACAACACCCGATATAATTATATAACATCTTATAAATAAAATATATAATAGAACTTTAAATTGATTAATAAATAACACTATCAAAAATCAAATAGGACACATACATTGAATAACTAAGTAGAATTAAATTAGAATATGTAGAAAGTCAAATGTAATAATCCTCTATACTGTTATGTCAGGGGTGGGAAGAAAGTGCCATTAACATACCACATTAAAATCATAACCATTTAGAATTGCAGTAATTTGAAGTTTCCAATTTAAATAATACTTGGAGTGAAGTTTGAGGACATTGGAGACAGAGATAGCAACAAGAGGAGAAGTGGAATCAAGTGGGTTGGGAATGGTAGTAGACGAAGAGTTTGCCATTGGAAGCGGAAAGAATGGAACGAAAAAACTGATACCATGTAGAGAAGAATAAAAGAATGATTGAAAGCTTGATAAAAAAAAATATAGAGGAGAGTTAATATATATACTGCACAGCAGCACAACAAAAATTACCGAAGCTTACTAACTCTACTTATTATATTTAACACATACAACAAATTAAACCCTCGAATTAAAACTTTTTTTAAAAAATTTTGATCTTACAGAGGGAGAGAGGTGTAGAGGTGACGGATGAACAAAAACAAGATAGGGCAAAATCAACTGTTTCAACTAAAAGGAGTAGAGCTGCTGCTGTTCATAACCAATCTGAAAGAGTATGCACTATGCTCTCTCTCTCTCTCTCTTAATTATTATTATATTTGATGAAATTTTTTTGGCTATTCTTGATTTGATTAGATTAATGTCGGCTCTTTGTTTCTTCATTCTTAAAGAAAAAAGAAAAATAAAAACCACATATAAAGCTAATATACTCCTATCATTTTTTGTTTGCAACTTTAATTTGTTGGTATGGCAACATCAGTTAAGGTCAAATGTATCGTACTGTAAATAAAATAAATATATCAAATGATTAGTAATAATTTAGTGTAAAAGAAACGTCACCATCAAACTTTATCAGAGAGTAATGGTTACAGAATTTAGCTAAAGTTAAGTAACTAATCATATTTCATTATTATGATTTGTTCATTGAATGTCGCACAATAAAAGTTTAAAACTATCGAAAAGTGATAATTTGTTATGTTAGACTAGTACTATATAATTTTCATTCTCATTTTTAATTTTTGAATGTATATAAATTCCAATGGTAGCTAGTTAAAGGGGCCCGAGTGACTTCTTCATAATAAAGATATTGATCTGTCTTTTTTTCTACCGTCTACAAAATATTACTTTAGGGAGTATCTATTGAGATAGTGATAGTTATGATGTACTTGTTTTTATGGATGTCTCTAATGACTCTTTTAAATTTTCTTTGATTTAAACTCTTTTTAAATTCTAATTATATTGTATATTCACTTTCTTTTTTTACAACATTTATTTCTATTGAGTTGAATTTATTTTAGGTTAAAATGTTAAAAATACACGAATTTCAACTATTGTTCATTTTTAAATAAACGCACTTATTGATCAATATAATTGTTAATTGATGAAAATACACTCAACTATTATGTTTTAATATCATGTCGAGCATAGATGAGTTTACTATTAAAATTTTCTCTTTAATTTATTTAAATAATTTAACTTTCACTAATTATCATAATAATTTTTTGTTTCGATGATTAAGATCATAATTATTTAAGGCTAAATGAATTTCACTATACAAAATTGCTTTTACATATCTCTCTTTTTGTTAAACAACGCAATTTGTATAGTCTCAGACTTCTCTTAAATGACGACATTTTTTAATTTTAATAATTTAATATTTCATATTTTTCAACATACATTTAGTTTTTAATGCTCTCAAATTTTTGATTCACATAATTATTACAAAATTATCTTTGGATTTTTTCACAGAAAAGAAGAGATAAGATCAACCAACGGATGAAGACGCTACAAAAATTGGTTCCTAATTCAAATAAGGTACATAATGTTTATTGATTTTGACATAAAATGCATCATTTAAGTTTATACAATAACAACCTAAGTTTGCAAAATTGATGTAGAAATATTCTTTAATATTTATATTAGTGATGATTAAATTTGATTTCTTTTAAGTTTATACAATAACAACCTAAGTTTGCAAAATTGATGTAGAAATATTCTTTAATATTTATATTGGTGATGATTAAATTTGATTTCTTTGTTAGAATATCTACAAATAAAGAATCCATTCTTTAAAACTCCAAACAATAATATTCTTTAAGCGCAAACCTAACTATTCTAGTATTATTTATATTATTTAGTAGGTATATATTCTTTTAAAGGAATCCATTAACAAGAAAAAAAATGTAGTAGCTACTACCTAGTAATGGGATGAGATAAAGCAAGAATAGGATTCATAATAAATTACATTATCTCTTACTTTTCTTTTGAGTCAGCACTTTAACTTTGCAATATTTTTATTATTAGATAATTTTTTAGCTATTTTTATAATTTTTATCTACATATTTTTTCTTTTTTGTCTCGTTTTTAATCATTTCCATATAATTTAGTAATCTTATCAATTTCTTTAAAATATTACGCGACAATTTCTTATAGACAAGAGGATCGTTTCAATTGTCAATTTTCAATTGTCAATGGTCACTAGTCACTTGTCACTATTCTTGTAGTTGACAATATTGATAACCCAATTGAAATTAACGAGTGATAAATTGTATACCACACACTACATTGCAAATTGTTGGAAAAGTCTTTTGATCGCATATACAATGAACTGAAACGACACCTTTACATTGTCTCTTTGTTCTTTGTTCTTCTATGTTGTAATTGCTCAACCAATAATGTGAATGCAAAACTAATTGATCCTTAATTAAAGTTAAATCTACCGGCAAAATCTAGTAAAAATGTGTAGTCATGAGTCATGAGGTTGTATTGATTTTATAAAAAGATAATTTATAATATTAAAATTAATGGCGAAAATTTAAATTGTCATTTTTTATTTACGTAATATAAAGGTCAAATAAATATTTTATAGTGCATATCAAAAGAGAATAATACTATTCACATGATACGATATAAGTACCAAATTATTTGGAATTTTAGTTTTTTAAACAAATAATATATGTATATATATATATATATATATATATATATATATATATATATATATATATATATATATATATATTATAGAAAATAATTTCAATATACATCCAAGTAATTAATATGTAACTGTATATTACTCAAAAACCAAAAACCACAGAAATGGGAAAATATTGTAGGTAAATTCTTTTTGTGGTGTATATATAGAGAGCAAGAAGGACAAATAAACAATATTTATGCTGAAATCACAAGTATTATTTTGACCTCAACATTTAAAAGGCAAATGCTAGTAATAAAATGCTTTACGTGAAAGCATGATGGACCCTGAAGGACAGAAATGGACTATAGGAGGACCATGCAGAACTAGACAACCAATCTAGTGGTGATGAATCTTTTTGGGCTTCCCTATATCTTCTCCACGTAGTCAGCAAATTGAGTGCTTATCTTGTCGGTCTGTTGGTGATTTTTGTATCAATTGATGAGATTAAAATATAGTTAAAATATATAAATAAAATTTTAAGAAATTTTTAATTTAAAATTGATTTTTTTTATAGGCGATGTTTGTACCTGGTATTAGGCAAACGAAAGCTTTACAATTACACCAAAAAAGGCGATGACTTGGCTAAGGTCCGACAACCGCAAAAAAATTACAACAACTTGGGACCGTAGTTAAGTTGTCGCTAATGTTTAAGCAATAAAACAATAGAAATGGAGACGGCCTGGCCATTTAAGCAATAAAACAATAGAAATGGCGACGGTCTGGCCACAGTTCTATGGTGTCGCAAAATTTTGGGTTGTAGCAAGGTCATAGCCATTTTCAATTTTCATTTCAAATTGTTAATTACATTTAACATTGGGGCGACGGTTTGCAACTGTCAAGGGTCGTTGCCAATCTGGCTTGTCATAGTGTCGTTGCCTGCTCGTTGCATTTTTGGAAAATTGGTGATGAACTTATGTCCGTCGCGTTTTGGCATACGCAAGTTTGATATTTTTCTAGTGGTCCTACTCCCTAGACGTTGCCACACTTACATTTTTTAGTCTGTTATTTTTATTTGGCTTCCTCATTCACATAATTAATTTTTTTGACTTTCTCTAAATGGTTGTTCCAATGTACAAATTTTTTGAATTTCAAAATATCCCATTTGGGAAGATTATTGTGGAACCGTTGGAGTAATAGATACTCACTTCTGTTTACCTTAAGGGCATTTTTAAATTGGGTGTAAATATTTATGTGGGTTAAAAAAGTTAAAGTAAGAAAATGAAGTTGATAAATGAGAAATTAGTGAAATTTAATTGTTGTAAAGGTGGAAGAATGGTTGCAAAGTAATAAAAATGAAGGGAACTTTTAATTTTGTGGGGTAAATATTTATCTTAGGGGAGGGTGGGGGAATGTATTACCTCCATAACAGGGGACATCATCTTCTTTTTCCTTCAATATTTTTATTTTACTCTCATTTTACTTTCTTCACAACTAACTCAACTACTTAAAATGCATTTCTATTTGCTTTCATTTCATTAGTTTGATTTTATTTCCCAACTTAAATATTTACACTCAATCCAAACATGCCCTAAGTGTTTCATTTTTTATATGTCTAGTTACCTTAAATGTCTCATTTTTATTTTGGGGTTTGTTAACTTACCAATTTACCCTTACTAAACTTAACTTTTTCACACCTTTACACCTACTAACCCCATTTTATGCTTATTAAAATTTTAAAATACTATATTTTTTCTTTCATATGTGGTCTCATTTAACCACATAAAAAATGGTGAAAAGTCAAATAAGACACATTGGTAAATAAGAGGGAGTAAAAAACAAATTGAATTGTATTTTAAATTTCAAAATATTTTAAGTCATTGTTCTTTTTGGTTGTTCACAATTTATAACGGACAATTTTAAAGTTTAATCTACTTCAAAATATTTTTCATATTAAAAAAATTGGGACAAAAATAACCTTATAGAATACATATAAAATACCATAATATGTAATTATGAAGAGTATATATTTTCAAATCGATGTATCCATATAATCTACTTGCAAAAGAAATTAACATGATTGAATTTTGTTTGAACACCTTGTATCAAATGGGTATTAGAGTTTTTAAAATTATACATTATCTCATGGAGTTTGTTACATATACTATTATTTTAAATCATAAAAAATTATTATATATTTATATTAGATATGAGATCATAATATCTCTCTTTAATTCATACACAAAATCAACTTTTTCTTCATTTTGTTAATGTACACATTTTGTTTCATACAATTATTTTTTTCCTTTTATTTACGTTATGTTCAACGAACCTGATTAAATACCCGAAAGTATGGGTTAGTCTAGTATTTAAGCATTTTTCATTTCATAAATCTATTAATAGAGGTTGGATTGTCGGAGCCCCAGAATCAAACATACTAAATAGATTAAAGAAACAACCAACATGCTTCTTCATATCTATTGGGATTTGTTGTGCTTTTCTCGCTAGAAAATAAAATTGGAACGAAAGATTGTATGGTTTTCAATTTCGGGGAAATATATGCATGCTCATAATTAATTTAGGTCCACCATATTGTGATTTGAGTTTATAGTGGGCAACTTGGGTGGAATTACATCTTGCTTTGTTAAGAACGTTGGTTCATGACTTTTACACAAAATAAAAAAATATAATTTAAACAATATTTTTTTTACATTTAGAATAGAAAATTTTTAAACCATCAAAATTTGTCAAAATTTTGTTATAATCATATAATCAACCCAATAATTTCGCATAAAGTCAATGTTTGTAGAAATTGTGGATATATCATATCTGTATCCTTTTAAAGAGAGGGCAAAGAGAAATGCACAAGCCTTAAATAAAGAGAATCATGCAATGATAAAGATGAGTGACACTGCATGAGAAAAAAAAATACTTGCAAATCACAACACAAGTTGGGCTAGGGCTAGCCACTAGAATTAAAATTAACGAAAAACTGTTACATAATCCATTAAGTAAATAATATAGAGGTATGTGAAAGGAAGCAATAAAAAGTCTAATAGACGGAGTCAGTGTCTCCAATTATTTTTATCCCTCGTCAGGTTCTTAGAGAGGTACAACTTATACAAGTTGATCTTTATATGCTTCTCTCACGTTCTCTTTAGTCTACCTCGACTTTTCTTTCCTTTCACAGTGACGCTTTTCGCCATCCATACAAGTGTGTTGACAATCTTTTTTTTAACATGTCCAAACCATCTCTACTTCTTTCACACAACTTTACCGTTAATGGGGTAACCCCTAATTTTTTCCATTCTTGTATAACTGCATATCAACCTCTGCATTTGCATCTCTTCTATGTCCATCTGTTCAAATGACTTCTTAACGAGCCAAAATGTCGGCCTCATTACAACTCGGTAGAATTTACCTTTTAGTTTAGGGGAAAAGTTCTTATCACACAACACCTAAGTTGCCATTTTCCACTTAAGTCAACCTACTTGTATTTGATGAGTTACATCTTTAAAAATTTCCCTATTACACTGGATAATTAATCCTAAATACTTAAACTTTGTCATTCTTGCCATAACATCTTGTCCAATGTTGACCTCGGGGTCACTTTCCTACTCTATCCCACTGACATTGCATCTCATATATTCAATTTTTGTACGACTTATACACAACCGTTTGCCTTTTAGATTTCATTCACTCCTTTAATTTGTGTTAACATCATCACTAGTTTCTACTACAAGCACAATACTGTCGGCAAAAATCCTGCACCATGACACAATTCCCCACACAGATTTGGAAAGCTCATATATAATTGTGGCGAAATTGAAAGGGCTAAGTATCGATCCTAGATGTAGACCTACATTTACTAGGAAAGGCTTTGTTATCCCAATTGGTATCCGGTGCTAGTTGTGATTGCATCATACATGTTCCATAATGCCTCAAATACCCTCAGCCTCAAGGCAATCCTAATGATGCTACATGGCACCTTATTATAAGCCTGTAGGTCGTTAAACACCAAATGCAAAAAACACCTTAAAACAAGAATAACCTCAATAGTAGATCTCTCTGGCATGAAACCAAAATGGTTCCTTCTGATCACCTTCTCTTGTCTGATTTTCCTCTCTATCACTTTTTCTCACAATCTCATTGTATGGCAGAGAAGTTTGAGTCCTCTATAACTAGTGCATGCTTGTGCACCCCTTTTTAGTTTTATTCATTGGGATATGTTTGTTGCGCCACAATTCTTTTGGAATCCATGAGTCCTTAAGATGACATTAAATAGCTTAGTTAACCCTCAATTTCCCTTTTCTCCTAGGCACCGTCACACCTCGATAAGAATCTTATTAGGACCAATATCCTTAGCTCTCCTCAAATTTTAAGTGCTTTCCTAGCCCTTCCATAGTTATTTCACTACCTAAAACATATTGGCGTCGACTATGAATGTTTGGAGTGTTGCTTCTTACCTCCTCTAGCTCCCTAGTTTTATTAATTAGTTAAGAGAAATATTGACGCCACTTTAATTTGATGTCTCTCTCTTTAGCAAAACTCTTTCATCCTTCTTCTTTATGTACCTAACTTTTTTAATGTAGTGCCTCTTCTTACACCTAGCTTTTGTAAGCTAAAAAAATACCTTCACTGCCTCTTTTGCATTAAGTTTCTTCTAAAAGTCCTCATATGCTCTACTTTTTGCGTCTATCGCTTTCTTCATTGCCCACTTGGCATCCTAATAAATCTCTCTCTTACTAACCTTATCCATTTCCTTAGTGCATGCCATAAGCGACTTATATATTTTGTTTTTATCCTTTGTTTTCTTTGGCACCACCTCATTCTAACGCCAGGACTCCTTACAAAACTTTTGTCTATTCCGTCAACTCCCCTAAGGTCTGTTTAGCACTTGTCGAATAGTTTCATCCATACTTTCTCAAATTTGATTTCCATCATCAGATTTTCTTGCATAACCCCTCAAGTTGATCTTGTCTGCCAATGTTGGATCACTTCCCTTTTGAATTTACCCATAGCATGCTTAAATTAATCTCTATCTTCTTCTTCACAACTTTCTTCATCATCATCATCATCATCATTATCATCAAATCCAGTGTATACTGCATCATTAGAAAACTATATCAGGGTCTGGGGAGGGAATGAAGACGACAACTCATACCCATAAAGGAGAGTGCGGTCAAAGAGTCGTCCCTCGGTTCAAGAACGTGCAACTACTCTCAAAGCCTGCAACTTACACACACTATGATCAGTACCAATAAATAAATGAAAAATAAAAAGGAAAAAAGATAAGATACAAATAAAAATAAAAAAATAAAAATAAAATAAAAATAAAATTGAAATAGAAAGGTATAAAAATAAAAGTGAAAAAAGAGCGATATGTAAACAGCTAGGAACAAAGGCAAAGACATGTAAGTGGAACAGACTCAGTAATCTAAGACGTTAATAAGGCGTCACCAGCTACCCCTATCCCTGGTCAGGTCCTCTGAGAGGTGTAGGTAATGCAAGTCACTTTTAGTCTGTTCCTCCCACGTTCTTCTAGGTCTTCCTCGACTTCTCTTACCCTCCACAATGATGTTTTCGATCCTTCTCACTGATGCATTATATGTTTTCCTCTGCACATGTCCAAACCATCTCAACCTATTCTCACGCATCTTTGCAAAGAGAGGTGCAACCCCTAACCTCTCCCTAAACTCCTGATTTCTAATTCTATCTATCATTGTGTGTCCACACATCCACCTGAATATACACAATTCTATGACATCCATCCTTCGTTCGAAAACCTTCTTTATGGGCCAACATTCTGTCCCATACAACAAAGCTGACTTAATTACAACGCGTTAAATTTGCCTTTTAATCTACTAGGGAACTTTTTATCACAAAGTAACTCGGTTACTGCTTGCCACAAAGCCAACCCGCTTGTATACGATAAGTGACATGTCTATCAATCTTTCCATTACTTTGAATAATCGATCCCAAGTATTTGAACATGGACGTACATGCAACAACTTCTCCCCCTATTGTCACTTCTGGTTCACCTATCGGTTCTGTCCCACTGAAGTTGCATCGCAAATGTTCGGTCTTTGTATGACTTATGCGCAACCCTCTATCCTCTAAGACTGTCCTCCACTCTTCCAATTTTCTATTTGCCTCCTTCTTAGTTTCTGTGACTCGAACGATATCGTCACGAATAGCATGCACCATGGTTCAGTCTCCAAGATAGATTTAGAGATTTCATCCATAACGACTATAAAGATGAAAGAACTTAGTACTGATTCCTGATGTAGTTCCACTTTTATTGGAAAAGAGTCTGTTATTCTCACTGGAGTAAGAATGTTGGTCGATACTTTGTCATACATGTCCTGTATTGCCTCAATGTATCTTAGAGATATACATCTACCCTTGAGGCTATCCCAAATGATGCTTCATGGTATGTTATCATACGTTTTCTCTAAATCGATGAACACCATATGTAGATCTTTCTTTTGTCTTCATTCTAAAAATTAGCACTAATAATCGATGTTGTGTTGGTATTTCCATCCCCAACAATACCCTACAATCAAAGTACGTGGCTCGATCTCTCTTATATACCCTCCATGGTTACAAATTATAACTATTATTTTCGTCTTACCTATATGCCTATTGAAGTCTCGTACTAGAAAAACTTTCTCATCTCCTAGACTGGTCACCATAAGGTGGCCTAAAAAGTCTCAAAACTCTCGCTTCTCCTCCTCTTCTAACCCAACTTGAGGGTCCATTAAGTACTTGTGATCGATAAGACCTCCTGATCAACTACTATTCTAAAAAGCATAATACTTTCATTCATTGCCACTCTTCTAACACACCTATGTTGCATGTCGTCCTAACTCATAATTTAAAGTCATGATTAAGTTTTCCCTAAACCCTCCTCCGTAGACCTGTCCTCAGGTTACTATTATTCCTTTAAAGCTCTATTTTAAATCAGTGAAAGCCCTAAGGCAAGAATCCACATAAAAACGTTCCATCAAAGTAAAAAAGAATTAAACTAAGAAAACCTAAGACTTTATAGATAAAAACAAGTCAAACAAAGATATATCTAAAGATAGTATACTTTCTCCTAATATTAAAAGGATCTTTTTAGCTTTTATTTCCAAAACACTCTACCACTATAAAAATGAAGGTCAAAGTTTTCTACCATTGATTATACTTCTGTATTTCGGATTTATAATAACGTTAATATTATCTGGGAATAATAGTTTGACAATTTTAAGGGAGGTTTGTAACAATTTTTGTATTCTCTAAACATGTGAAATTTCTATTAGCATGCATAATCCATCGACTATTGACTAAGCTTTTCAAATTTGGACTTTCATTTATACGTAACCTCTAAGTTAAGTATAGTTTGTAATTTTAAAAGGAATTATTAACTAGAATAATCCAATCTAATTTGGAGGTATTTTTTCTAAAATAAATCCGGTAATCGAATGACTTTTTATAATA
>NC_080050.1:18856977-18871977 GCF_026212465.1 Amaranthus tricolor | reverse complement strand
TTGAATTTGTCAAAATATTTAAGATTAAGAAAAAGGGTCTGTTACAATCATGATATACGTCTCTGACGTGCTCGTGTCCCAAGTTCCTCATACGTTCCCGGATATCAAGACTCAACCCTGATAAGAATATCTCAGCTCTAAATCTCTCTCCAATCTTCATGTCTTCCACGTACTTAGCTAACTCCATAAATCGAACGTAGTACAAGTGAACGGTCTGGGTTCCTTGTGTAAGTTGAGAATACTCGTCAATAATCTTTCTCTGGAGGTGTAGAGGAAAGAACTCGTCACGAAGCACTGACACAAACAAGCTCCAAGGAAGAGGAGGAACAGTAGAAGGATGCTCTGATGTAATGGCGAAAGAAGCTGGTAGAAGAGCGTCTCTATGGGTGACCCACCAAGTATCGGCATCCGGTCAAATAATGCACCGCTAGATCTACCCTCATATCCTCGGGTGTCTTAAGTATCGCATATATCTTCTCCATCTCCGGGATCCAATCATCTAGCTTGGTAGGAGTACCCTTAACTTCATATTTCCCAGGGGCTATCCTCTGAATATCCTCTGCCTGCGACGCCCTTAAATCGTGCCCAAAACTACCCTTTGAAGAACCGGCTTAAAGTGACTGAAGCACCTGTTGTTACAGAAGCAGGTTTTGTTGCTACTGCGTGTAGAACATCTTCAGCATCGTCTCAAATTGTTCCACTGTAATGGAAGCCGGGAAGACAAGTGTAGAGGTCTCGATAGGGTCAGATCACGCATAAGAAACCCCATTTGACGAGACCGTACGCTCAGAGTCATGGGAGTTCTCGGACTCTACCCTATCATCATGACTCTCGGGACGAGGCATACGATTCTTATCCATCTCTATATGTGCACAAACAAACAAAGAACATACATTTTAATAGCAATAAATAACTTGATGAAGATACATGCAACATAAGCGTATGAAACACCGCAAAAAGATAACTGAATTAAACATCCGCCTCACGATATCCCATCATCTAACTTCTACCTAATCTCTAACTTCGCACCTAGTGTCTATCTCTACCTCACATTTGTCCTTTATCCTTATTACCCATTCAAAGGTCCTCAATTCACGTTACCGCTCTGATACTAACAGTAATAACCCGACTTACCGTTGACTGAGTAAACAGGGTCATCACGAGGTTTATTTCCCAAGAAACTTAAATCACACTTCTAAAACTTAAGCAAAGGAGTCAAAAGTTCTTTAATATAACTAACTCAGCTAATTCTCAAACCAAACATCTAACTAAAATACAAACTAATCATAAAATTCACTCTATAAGTCCAATAAAACCAACACAACCAAGTCTAATATGCATTTATCAAAAACCTAATACAAAACTACAAAATCACACGTGCTCAGCTCAACATAACATTCTTGGAACTCTAATCAACATCCCTAACCCATTGTTCCCGATCGATTTCGATCTGTAAACAATCTAAAAGATGGAAACAGCAGGCGGTCAGGTTAAACCGAATGAGCAGTAACAATCCAAAACAACAAAACATAGTAATTCAAAACATAGGTTTAAATATAACATCAGTTTCCTAGATCTATGTGCGCATAAGGAGTCTAGTTGAGAGGAACATCCATAGTTCTAAGGCTATGTCACTCTCGGGTGAGGCTAGTCAATATTTGAATGACAATTCACCTCAAAATAGAGAGTAAGGGAGATTTTCACTCTACTCTGTCAAGGACCAACTCGTGAGCTCGATCCATTGACCATATCAATATCAGCATAATCATTCATAACAAATTTATCTTAATAATATAAATTTCACACACTTTAATAAAACAATTTTCAAAACTGTAGTCTGGCCATACCCTTTAAGAGAATGCTACTACTCACCAAAGATGCTTCAAGGAGCTAAATCTCTCCGCGATCACTAGAAGGGTTCCTCGATGATGTCGCCTCCTGAAGCATAACAAATCACAACATCACGAAAGAGCGTTCGATGCTAAAAAACTAATTTACAACTTATTACATCTTCTCCTATGTCTATAGATCAAACCAAAAGTCTACTCTGGCAAATCTAATTATTAATGAATTCTAACTCAAACTTCTGATATGTCATCAAGATATTATAATTGTGATCCAGACTAATCCATATTCCTTTAAAGATTATTCATCTCTAAAATTCTCTTAATATTTTCAACTAACCACAATATACGCATTCAAAACCACAATCCAAGTCCAATAATCTCTTCCTTATTGTCAAAATATTCACTTAAATAAAACAATGATTTTCGTGACTCTCTTAATCCATTCAAGAAACAATGATTATTCAATACATTCACCAATATCAACAATTCTCAATGACATGTACCCTATCTCTTGAATTTGTATCCACCACAATCATCATGATAAGTTTACGCATACTAGCTCTATTTAATTTCTCCTTGGCTATCAAATTAACAAGCATAAACTATTATACCTATTACCAATAGTTTTAAAAAAAACTACCCTCACATCCAAGGACACTAAACTAATTAAAAACAAGTCATTAGAATAATGTTCTACTAAAATTATAATCCACACTTAAATTCTCATCATCACATAACTTACTTGTAACACATTTTCCATAAGATTCTCAATTAAAAACTCATCCAATTAACACATATAAATTTCCACGATTCATCAAAATTTAGGGTTTAATACTTGATAAAAGAATGTGCAAGTGAAAATATGCCAATGAAACTAACCTTATATGAATGAGAACACAAATATTAAGGAAAAGAAAAAAAAAAAGGATCAAGGAGGATTTACCTCTGTTTGGCTGCAGCAAGAAACACAAACAAAACAGATTTCGCAAATTGGTGTTTGACTTGGATTTCGATGCTTAAACAAAGAAGACCAAATTTCACTTGTTTCCCCCATTTTTTGGCAGAATAGGGGCTTAGGAAGGGAGTACGGGCTTGGGAAGGGAAGGATTCGACTACTATTTGCTGTTTTATTATTTCAATGGAAGAAAATCCTACAAAAATATTGATGTTACCTGAAAATCCGATCAAAGATGGGCTAGGGTTCGATTCTTGATAGGAAAATCAGAATAATAAGAGAAGAATGGAGTAAAATTACACATAGAAATCGGGAGATTCAAACCTTAGTTTTTTTACACCAATAATCAATCAAGAAGAATAGCATATTCATGGAGTTTTGGAAGGAAATGAAGATTTGCAATGAATCTTGTGAGAACTCACGGCCCGTTTGGTACATGGTATTAGAAGGCGGTAATGGTAATAAAATTAAGTAATAAAAAATTTGGTTGTTTGGATGCCTTCAATGGTAATGGATGGTAATAAAATAAGGTAATGAAATTACCAAAAAGGGCCATTTTTATTACCATCAAACAACCTGGTATTAGGCTGTAATGGTAATGAAGTATTACTGTGGTGATAAATAAGGTCATGTTGTTTGGAGCTGAAGAAAAAAAATAATGAAGAAAAAAAGGTAATGTATGTAATTATCCAAAAAAATATTATTATTAAAAAAAGAATTATTATATAGAATAATTTAGATACAACAATGCTTTTAGATACAAATATACAATAATGAAACTAAGAGTCATTACCATTTTTTATTACTAACAACCAAATATAATCAATGGAATATTATCTTCCATTACCATTCTTTAGTCATGCACACCAAACAAAAGAATCTTCATTACCAATTCTCATATCCATTCCTTCATTACTATTGCCATTACAACATTTCATTCCCATTACTTCATTACCATCAACCAAACAGGCCGTCAAGGTATAAGATGATTGAAGTGTAGCTTTGCCCTAACTTCTAATATCAGTAGAAAGGGATTGCTTGAGAATATATTTATATTATGTATATTTAAGGTCATTCTCGTACTAATAATTCTCTTAAATTCACTTGTCTTAAATTATTAATTTCTCAAATGTTACATCAATAGCAAATATTGTGAAACGGATGAAGTATATCGTTAAGGCCCATAATTTAGATCTTACGCCCCGGTACCTTAAAATCTTGGGTCGACCGTGACGTTAGGGATGCACACGGTCTAATTTAGTATGGTCAGACAATAAAATCACATCAAACTAAAACTTCTGATCTATAATTTTTATGACCGAACCGGATTGTTTAAATCACCAGCCGGAGGGGATCAAAACTTTCCACGATGGTCTGGTTTGGTATACATTTTTTTTTATTTTTACATTTATTTCCAAATTAATATATGTGTTAATGCAAAAATCTTGCACCTACAAACACCAAATATAATAACTTGTAATTAGGTTTTAGCAACATCATCATTCAAGTATATTTTACTACTTAAAAATAACTACATTTCAAAATATCTAGGTACCAACTTATTTTTTTTTTAAAAATGGTTTTTAGTCATAGTATAATAAAAATAATCGGGACCAAACTATAAATCCTATTTTTTTTTTTGAAAAAAAACCAAACCATACCGTTTATGCCTAGACCAGTCCAAATTCGAAAATTACGGTTTAATCCAGTTTAATTTGCGATTTAGACCAAACTTTATTCAGCTCTACCTAATATTAATATACCTAGTTATGTATAATTTATAATTATAAAAAGTTACAAGTCCATGCAGTATTAAATGTGACTGATATAAATAACAGCTTTTCCTGTGAGAGATCGTTTCTCAAAGAGGCGACCTCAAAACAAAAAGCCCACACTCTTATTTTTCACTTTAATTTGACTATTTAACTCATATATCTAATGCGTCACTCGAAGTCCGAAGAGACCGTCTCTCACAACAATTTGTATATAAATAATATCAAGAAACAGTAAATAGTAGAAATAGGAAGTATAAATCGTATCTAAATTTAAACCAAGCAAGACTCATCGAAAGATAATCTTGAAGTCCATATCCATTAACTCTTTACTGGTTCTCTATCAATTTTATTTTTTTTCTTTTCGTTATTTTTTGCACAGTTTTAAATTTTAAATCTGAATATTTCTAAAAACACGTAATAAAAAATTATAAAAATTACATAATAAAAAAGTATACATTAAGCCGAATCTAATGAGATCTCTTATGAATATATTTTATCTTTTAGATATGTTTCAAAAATATTAATAAAATTTTTTTCTCATTAAAGTGAAATATTCTAAATAAGAAGAATATTAGATAGCGACGAAAGTATGTCATCAGACTTTAATTTAGTGTATTAGTAATTAAGTAGTAGTACTGAAGTAAGTTATTTGTAACATTCAAATAAATAAAGAATTAATACACAGTAATAACTGAAAATATCCATTTAGTGGAGTAATGTAGTAGTAGGGTAAATTAAAACAGAAAACGGGCAAATTGGCACTCAATACATGTCAATTGTCATATTTTTTCCTTCTTTCCTTCAAAACTTCAAGCGTATAAAACGCGTTAGTTTAAGAGCTCATAAATTAGGTTTGCCGTTTCTCTTCCTACTTCAAAAAAATCCCATAAACCGAGTTTTTTTTTTCATTCACTAAAAAAACTCAGAATTTTTTTAAAAAATACGCTATACGCAATTAATGAATTTTTAAATTATAGGATAGATCGAGAAAAAATAAAAATTAGGTCGAAATTAATTCGAAGACTTTATTTGAAAAATGCGATAATTGAAGACTTTGTTTGCTTGGTTTTACCCACTAGTTACGCACAGGAATTAAGAAATTTTTATTTTTGTGTTAAAAATACAATTATAACCTCTAAAAAAATAGGATAAAAGTCAATGAGATATAGGTAGAAAAACAAGGTTATAATAGATATAATTACAATATTTTGCTAATAATAGTAATATACTTTCTCTGTTTTAAAATACATGCAACGTTTGTTTTTTTACGCAGATACATTAATTTAATTCTTAATATCTATAATTATGTATAATTCAAAATTAAAAAATTTAATTTTAATAATCTTTACATCGTGACGAATCAAACAAGATCTCACTTGACTAAGTTTTAACTAATAGATTGAAAATTAATCACAAATTAAGAGAGATAAGTAAATAGTGCAAATAATTCCAATATTGCGAGTAAATTGGAACTGAGGAAGTAGTAGATAATTTAAAACGGTTAAATAAGTAAAATTTAAAAAGTATGATACAACGGGGAAATATATATTTGTAATTTTGTATATACTTGCTCCTTTAATATTAGTATATTACACATCATTTACTGTTAGTTTTTAATCTAAAAATTAGAATATAGTTGAATAAATTTATTTGAGTCATTTTGATGTAAGTTTTATTATTATGAAAAATTACCTAGAATAATTCAATTTATTCGTGATTTCTGTATTATAATCACATTTATTAATTAACTATAAATAATCCCAATTTTAAGGGGTATTTTTTGGACTAAATTTGAGTAACCTGATGACTTGCTATAATAGGTAATTCACCAAAACAATAAAGTGAAAATTAATTTAAAATTAGAGAAAATTTTTAAAATTTTACATAAAGAATTCTAAATAATAAAAAAATCATTTTTTTGAATATTTTTTAACATTTTTTTCAACATTTTATTTTAATTTATATTTTTTTAAAAAATTAAAATTAATTTAGTAACCGGGTTTACTCTAGGAAAATACCCCTCAAAATTGAGATTATTTATGGTTAATGAATAGATGAGATTATATAGGAAAATTACGAATAGGTTGGATTATTTTAGGTAATTTGTCCTTATTATTATTATTATTATTATTATTATTATTATTATTATTATTATTATTAAATTTATAATTTATATTATATTTAATTATTCATATTATTAATTTTAATAATGCTTAATGGTGTGGAAAAATTAGAGTGGGGTTGCGGGACTATTAAAACTTGGTGGAGGAATGCTTGCTACCTACTCAAAAACTTGTCTCTCTCACATCGACTTTTTGTCTAAAAAAAAACCCTCTCCACACCTCACGCAAAGTTCACCAAAAAAGTACCCAAAAAAAGCTTTAAAAAAACAGAGTATTTGCAACAATCTTAAATACTCTATTTTTCTAGAATGAGTATGGAGAAATATAAATGTAAGTTATGCTCTCGAAAGTTTAGTAATGGAAGAGCTTTAGGAGGTCATATGAAATCTCATATCATGAATTTAGCATCATCATCTTCATCAAGTTTTTCATCTTCCTCATTTTATGATTCCGATCAAGAGAAGAGTTTTGATGATAAACCTAGTGAAACTGAATCATTCAAGAAAAACCCAAAAAGGAAAAGATCCAAAACCAAAAGGATTATCTTAAAATCTTATGATGATCAAGTAAAAGAAGTAACTTCTGATGAAGATTTGGCAATTTGTCTTATGATGATGTCAAGAGATACAAGAAGTAATAGCATTAAGAAGAAGATTTACAAATGTGAAACTTGTAATAAAGTATTTAGGTCTTACCAAGCATTAGGAGGGCATAGAGCAAGTCATAAGAAGAACAGAATAATTGGTAATAATTTGATTATTGAAGAGATTAAAGAAATGGGTATTGATTATGATCATGAAAATGAGAAGAAAATTTATGATTGCCCCATTTGTTTAAGAGTTTTTAGTTCTGGACAAGCTCTTGGTGGTCATAAAAGATCTCATGATGTTCTTGATTACAGTCCAAAGAAGAAGAAGATAATAGTGATTAGTAGTAATAATACTTTTACTACTACTAATGAAAGGTTAATTGATCTTAATCTTCCTGCACCACTTGATTTTGATTATGATCAAGAAGAGATTAGTCAGATTGATGATGGTCATTTGTGAATGTGATTTCAATTAATTAAGTAAAGTCAATAGGTGATTTATTAATTTGGAATCAAAGTCTTTATTTAGTAATTAAACACCAAATTGAGTATTTAGCATTAAGTTTTTCATAGAAATTAGTTTAGTTATTTTACAGGACTTGGTCTTTGTTCTTTTGTTTCTTACTATTTGAGAATAAATTGTATGATCTTTTTGTAGTTATAAATTTACTCTGACTATAGAAAATTCAAATTCTACTACTTATTTCAATATGAATCTTACTTAAGTTTTTTTTTTTATTATATATATACTTCTATCGTGCTATTATATTTGAATTTTTACGCAATTCAGTATGTTATTTGATTATTCATATATTGAACTATGCACATTTAAAAATTTTAAAAGTTAATATAATAAAAGTATACGATTAGACGATTTAAACAAAATCTCCCTTGATTATATTTTTTACATTAATAGAATATAGAAAATAAATTTAGACGGTAAATTTTGTCAATAACCATATGTCTCCAAGTTTATCTAATAATTCATGAAATAGAACATTGGGTTAAATAACGTCTTGATTTCAATTTTCAAATAATTTTTTCCTTCCTTTAGCTTATATTATAATCTAAAAAGTTTGCCAAAAAAAATTGTGCAACAAATTAGGTGACATAGCCTTATATCATTTGTTGAATTTGTTTGAAGTATTTTTTATATTTTTGTAGTTGAGATTAATTAGTTGACATATGAATAAGTTGAATAAAGACTGTTCCTAGTTTACAGTTGTTTCAGCTAAGTGACTCCCCAATGCTTAAGCTAGTAGTTTAGTACTTTATTCCAAGTTGAATAAATAAGAACCTTTGTATTCTGGGCAATTGAATTTGCTACTTTGATTGTATAGGAAGTTCATCATTAGGTACTTATAGTTTTTGACTTTTGAGTGTTTGTTGAGCCCATTGGTATTTTTTTTAGTTGGGTTCTAACAATTTTACTCATTTAGGTCTGTATCTTCTTCTCTAGGAATAATTACCCAAATACATTTTATAAATTTCTCTATAATTATCTTAATTTTTAATTATTCATAAATAATTCAATATAAAAGGTGTTTGTTAAGAATGCAGCAAGGTAACCTCTAACTCATAAAATAAGACATTTTGCATAAAAAAATATAAAAAGGTCAAAACAATATTATATTATAAAATAATTGAAAAGTAAATAAAAAAAAATTAATAAGATAAATAAATTTTTATTTTAACTTTTAATTTTTTATATTTTTATTTTTCCTTTTGTTGTAGCAAGTATGCTGCAAAAATTAGTCACCACATGAGCAATAATTATCGTGGGTAAGTTACTTCAAAATTGGTATTATTCATAGCCAATTAAAAGTTCATATTATTATCGAAAAATAAATAGAATATTAAATTATTTTGTGTAATTTTTCCTCTATTTAAATTATTGGAATAATACAGAAACATGCAAGATTTGGCAACCTCATTTCATGTTACCAAAGCAGTAATTACAGATTTACAGTCATTGTAAAAACGTGATCGAAAATTTTTCTTGTTCCTTAAGGCTTTGTTTGGATGAAAGGAAATGGAGGGTAAAGAATAGGAAAGATTTAAAGGGATGAAAATCTCATTGTTTGGATAGTAAAAAGGAAGGTGGGCTTGGAGGGAAGAGAGTTGGAGGGATTAAGTCTGTTAATTTTGTTAAGATATATAAAAATCTCACCATATGAGAAATAATTTGGAAGGAAAATGAAATTTCATTTCTTCCCTCCCCGACCCTTCTAAACCAACAAGGGAGCCTTTTTTCCTCTCATCCCATCCTCTTCCTTTCCCTGCCTTTCCTTCCCCTTCACTTCCTTTCTTTTCTCTCCTAATTTGTTATAAGTATAAATTGTTTTCTTCCTCTATATTGGAAAATCTTTATTACTTGTATGCTTCAAATTTATTGCTCCCATTCTTTAACACTCTGCTGCCATTCATGAATATTCACCTTAACTGTCTTCAATGGCGGACAAGAAGGGAAAAAATTAAATATGTTGTAGTGACATTTGTTCAATCTTCCCCATATTACATGGCAATCGGAGACCACCCAAGCAATCTCATCCTTAATGTAGTGTTCACCGGTGATAACTATATTAGTTGGGAAAAAGCGATGAGTTTTTTTCATAGAGCCAGTTTGTTGATAAGACCATCACCAAACCAAGCCAAAATGATCTTATGGATTGGGAGATAGCCAATTCAATGATTATCTCAGAGATTTTGCATATTATAGATCTGAAAATCGTAGCTACAATTCATTTTCAAGAAGAAGCAAGAAGTCTATGGGTCTATATCGAGAAGATATTTTACGTAACCAATAGACCACAAACAAACAACTTAAGTCTGCCATTGCAAATAACAAGAAGAAAAAGATGCAAGATCCAGAAGAGTATTATGGAAGTTTGATGAATTTGTTTAATGAGATGGTGCATATAAGGTTGTTACATTCTTTTGATTGTGGTACGTGTGCTTGTAATATTAGTATGATGTATGCTAAAGATATGGATGTTGAAATCTTTCACCGACTCTTGATTGGTCTTGATGATGAAAAATAAGGAACAATTATATCAAATCTTTTAGCACAAAATCCATTGCCTTATCTCGATAAGGAATATTAAACCATCTTGCAAGAAGAAAGGGTGACGAAAATGAAAAGAGATAAAGAAGAAAAAATAGAGTCTCCTATCTTTGTTTTACAAGGACAAAACTATAAACAAAATAGTGAGAAGAAGGCTGATAAGAGTAAATTTGTTTACGCTCAGTGTAAAAAAAAAGGGCATGATGTTACTATTTTTTTTAAGATATATGATCTTGAGGTCTGGTGGGTTGAGAAATTTGTCGGAAATAAAGAAAAAAGGAAGAATGGTATAAGAGGACTAGGTGGAGCCAGAGGGAAACTCTTGAATGATCTCATTTCTAAGCAAGTGCTACAGCTTTTGAAACTAGTAAATGAGGAACCTCAAGAGCATATAATAGATGTGTTTTCTTCTTGCTGAATATTAAACACAAGTGCTATGACTAATGTTGAAAGATTTCTTCATGATCTTGAAGATGCAAAATGTCCGATTAGACTACCTTGTTATGATTGGTGTGACTTGAGTGCACATTTGGTGTGTGCATTCATGTGGTGACTCTTGGGATGGAATCCCATAAGTATGTCATGAATGGGTGTATTAAGATGAGTCTTGATGATTGTGGTTTATGATGATGATTAAAGTATGAATTAATGAGTTACTCATGGGAGTTATGGGACTTAATGAAGAAGTGCAAAGGTTTAATTCAAGATGCTCAACTATGCAAGTCGAGCAATACTGTCAGAAGCCCTCTGAAGTGCCGCTCGACCAGCTCGCTCGACCGAGCGAGCTTCAGGATGGGTCGAGCGAGCAGACAAAATGTAGACAGACACTTCCTGTATCCCGCTCGACCAGGCCGCTCGACCGAGCGAGCCTCTGCTTTGGTCGAGCGATGTTTCTGATACTCCTAAGATGTTGTTTTTGACTCTTCAAGTTCTTGGAGATGTTTTATTATCATTTATTCATAGCTTTAATATACTTAATGTAACTTAGTATGACCTCTCCTATAAATAGAGAGCTCTCAATCACATTGTAATCAATCCACAAAATACACCCCAAGCCAAACACTAGCCTATATCTCTTCTCTATTGTAATTCTCCATATTTGAGAGTTCTTTGAACTCCTTTGATAATATAAGAGATACTACACACCGAAGGACGTAGCCTTAGTTGGGTGAACCTCGTTAAATCTTTGTGTCGTTTTATTGCTTTACTTTCTCCTACAAACATCGATATCATTGATAGCAAAATTTGTTTGTCACTAAACTTCATACACTCGATCTTGACAATATTGGAGTTTGAAACACATTGTTCGAACTCTAATACATCCTCGTTTTCATACTTGATGATCATTAAGTAGTTGCTACAAAATGAGGACAAGTGAAGGTTAATGAAAATTTAATTCTTAAGCATTTCTATTTTGTGCCTAAATTATCTTGTAGTTTACTTTTTGTATCAAAACTTTATGATGACACACATTGTAGCCCAAATTTCATTGATAAATTATTTGTTATATTAGACTAGCATTCGGGAAATCTAATTGGAGTCCGTAAAAGAAAGGGTGGTCAATATCATTTTAGAGGGCAAAGAAACATCAATGCAACAAAAAATATAAATGTAAATTATTTTGAGCTATGACATTAACGATTGGGACTTGAATAAAGCTTGCAAAGTATGCCCGCAAGCCAAACAATATCGTTAGTTTTTTCTTATTAGTAGTAATAAAGCTAGTAGAATGTATGAATTAATACATTGTGATTTGTGGGGTCTTTATGCTACTCGATGTTTCTTATTAGTTTTTTCTTTTGTTCGCTCAGTCTGTCCATTTGCATTCATATTATGGTTGTTCTAACATAACATCCAACGTCTACTAATATGAGAACAAAATTAAGGTCACTATAACAATGCGCTAACCAGCTTAAGATCTTCTAGTCTCTTAGGGGGTTGCATTCTCTTATAGGTTAAATCCATACAACGACTAGATTCTCAAACATACATAAAACTTAATATAACCTCCTACAAGACAACTTTAATCATAAAAACCTTATATAAAGCAATAAACACATAATTTGATACTACTCACAGAATACAAAATTGCTACTTCTACCATAGACAACCAATGTACTTATCCTTATCAGACGATGACCATCACAATCCTCAAATCATAAGTTCATTACTTATTGATTTGCTTACAACACCAGCTTTAGTAAGACAATCTCAAGACATTGTATATGTTATAACATAAAACCTTGGAACGTAATAAACTATTGCTAAAATAATTAATTTCTCAGGTTTTTCCTAAGATGACTCTATCCCTTAGACCAACAAAAATTATATGTGTAACTTCAACCATTCAATCAACTTCCAATATTTCAACACTAGCCTTTATTTCCACACATTCTCCTTAAATCAATGTCTTAGAGTTGACATCCAAATGTAACGAGCCTAAAATTGTTTGGAGCACAACAAGAAATCTCCTTCAACCAAAGTTAACCTCGGATATAACTCATTTAGGTTTAGCTCTTATGCCTAATATATAATCACAACATATATCCTCGATACCATAAATAGAGTTTTCCCAATCGTCAAAATAAAAAAAATTAAAAAAAACCAAGATATATGTAATTCTTCTTCAAATAAAGATCTCACTTCATAATGATGAATTTTCAATTTACTTCATCCACACGATTAATCATCAACATCGAGTACAAGTAATGATTATAACTTCAAACGTCATCCACTTCCACACGTAAATTATGAATAACCATGTTTCTCGATACCAACCAAAAAGCGTAATCCTCCAAATTTATTCTTGGTTGAATTTAGATTACAAAAATTAAAATTCTTAATATGATAATGTGATATATTACTTTGATTCTCAATTACAAAACCAAATAGTTCCCATAATAACCCAACATTATTTTTAAGACTTCACATGACGGTTTTCTCTTTTCATCCCAAGTATTATTGTGTCAGTTATGTAGCAATCTGCTCATCTATGCTCAACATCATGTTCATCTTGCCAAGAAAAACCAAACAAATACGCAATTACCTTAACTAATACCAAATTCAAAACTCATAGCCTCAAATATAAATTTCATAATTCTAAGGTACTGTAACTTATCTTATAGAGTATTCCTCCTAATGTATTGAACAATTATAATATTTTGCCCATGACAATAAAGCCAACTAATCATTAATTTTGCATTGTTCTTAAAAGTTTCGAAACATTAACCCTTAGAATTATTATCTTTACATATTCTTCAGCAAGATCTTGATACATATGTCATTCCCCACTCTTCACTAATATTATTTCTAATATTAATAAACATAAAAAAAATGTATATACTAAATTATTTAAGGTACTCTTAATATTACTAAGTAACTTATTATCGAGTTATCATAATCAGAAATCATCATGATGTAATATATAAACCATACCATTAATAACCTAAGTCTACCACTCTAGATCCTCTAAAACTTTCATTTATATCACACTACTATTTTCGATGCTGAATTTTAAATTCACCGGTGACACTCCATCAGCAAATTATGTTTACACTTATTAACATCCAAATGAAACTTGTTATATTCTCATTTATAATTGCATGATCTCCAAATAACGCATTCATGTTAGAACTATAAGCCGATATCTATTCATGAAACTTCTCTTATCATATTAGTCTAACTCCGTATCATATAAGGAAATCTCTCACCACTGAATATTTGTTGAACTCAAACAAGATATGATTATTACTAGCAACACAAGCTATAGACCTTAATAATCGTCTTTGATCATTACTTAGGCTTTAATAACACATAAATATCATGTAATATTTCATCTTCCTTAGTTCTTCTACTATAATATTATTTTAACGTCATCGAATTCCACTTCTCTTATAACAATAGGACTATCGATATTGCATATCCGCTTATTCTAGCTTTTATGTTTCATCTACAATCCCTATCATTGATGAAAAGACAACATTTAATGGTAAAGTACTTTCAGCTGGTAGGTTGACGTGATTCTAGTTATAAGAGCATAAACACTTTATTTTCTCAAACCACGATTAACAAGAAACAATAAAAGTACAAATATAATATGTGAAATACTTCAAAAGTTGTACTAGCAAACTTTATCTTCTTTATCATCACGATCCACTGTTATAATGTTTCTTGTTTTATCCCGTAATCCCCACACCTCACATCCTACATTTCTAAAGAAGCATACCTAACTCAAACACCTAGGTGATCACCTATTGTTTAGTTTTAACATGATCTTATGTCTTAAGTGTCTAAGTCCACAAATCACACTTTGTCTCAATCCCAAGACTAAATCCCTACCAGGTGAACTAACCCTGAGGATTAGCCATGTTTGTAGGTTAGCTCTGTTACGAACTGTAATAACCAGACTCACTTATAAACTAAGTTATAGAAGTTGTCACAGGTTTTCATACCCAAAAAATAAAAACAAGGTCAAAATAATATCCTACAAAATCGGATCACAAAATCCGAAGTCATCATTTTTGACAACTAGTCTCATTTCCAACATCTGTACCGAGATCCCCAAACAAATAAAACATGAAAGTATAAAAGTTCACAAAACCACATAACCAACTCAATTACACAAAACTATGAAATTCAAACAAGTTT
>NC_080050.1:18839800-18842300 GCF_026212465.1 Amaranthus tricolor | reverse complement strand
TGTAGATGAATTATTATCTAACCTTACTGCAAAACAACCTTTAACTTTTTTATGACTTGCCCTATGACCTCCTAAGGCTTGGTGAGAATTGAATACTTTTTTGCACGCTTTACATTCAAACAATCCTTTTGTATGAGAATCAGGGGTTAAGTTCATAATATCGTTATCATAAAACTCATTCACAGCGAAACCATCTTTCACCTGGTGTGATATAAAAGGTTCTAAAAAACAATTTCTCTTATTTTCCTCCTGTCTACTCGAGGAAGCAAATGAATCTTCGATTTGTTCAGCCATTGTATTGCTTTCGACGGCATTAGACAACATCATTAAGCAATCAGCTGCAAGATCTTGTTCCTCGTTTGATGGAGACATATTAGTTGTTGTATAATTCTCAACTTTATTTCTTAATGACCGTTTTCGTTTATGTTTAAGCCAACTACTTTTATCGACAGCCTTACCCTCTCCTTCCGTATTAGGGGATGATAAAACATTTTTAACATCATCATGACAGATGCATTTACCGTGATCTAAAAATGATTTACAAGATAAAGATTCCATACCACAATTTTCAGAACCTTTGCTAGTCCCTGGCCTATTTGGCTTTACTCTTAGGCCATACATTCTTTTGTTGTTTGGTGGCGAAGTACCTCCGTTAGAACCAACGTCTTTCTCCTCCCAATCATTATCTAAGGACTCAATCTCGTCTCCAGTTCCATGAGTCCTCATGTGGCCTCCTAATGCTCTTCCACACATAAATCCTTTTTCGCAAATTTTGCAAAAGTGTTTGAAATTTGAATCTTGATCTACAATCAAAGACATTGTTTCTTTGCTTTCGTATTTACCATGTAAATACTTATAGCTTTTTATAAAAAAAAAAAAAAAGAAACAATCAAACGGAAAAACAGCGTAATAATGATGTGAAAAAAAAAACAAAATTTATTTAGGCCTAAATAAAGCTAGATAAAACTAAAATAGTAAATTAATGATAAATAAAAATAAAAATATTTTGTAGTAGAAGTTTTTTGAAGTTAGTTGTGTTAAGAACGGGGTAATATAAGTTTTTATTTGAAAATTAGATTAGTTATTTTTAGATTGCGCAAATATGAGTGAACTTTAGAGTATTTTGGCATTAAGTATGGCTAAATTAATTTATCTCACTAAAAATAACAAGCTTGACCGTTGTATCTATTTGATACATATAGATTAGAGAGAAATGTGTTGAGTAGTACTTGATTTACAAAAACTTGAGTAAAAAGTTTAATCTAATTGATTTTTGACAAATTCTTAATTAAGACCGTCTTATTGTAAGACGACTTAATATAGATTGACCCAATTCTAATTAAAAAAAAAATAAAGAAACAGTTTCCTTAGAAAGACGACTTAAAATATTAAAACTGTCTCTTATGAAACTGATTTTCTAAATCCCCAAAGCACCATTAGCATTCTCATTCTACAAGTTATGAACATTCTGTTTCGTTTCGAGAAGCTCCATCATCATTATCATTCTTCAAGGTAAGCTAACGATCTATGTTTCATTATTCAGCTTTTCTTTCTGTATTTCTTCATCAAGTTGTCTTCGTCGACTGCATTTATTGCCTTTTAACTAAATATATTATTTCAATGTCGGTAAAAAAGTATATTAGTTTCATTTAGTTAAGTGGCTAACTAAATTTATTATTATTAGACTGTAAATAACTAATTAACATAACTAAATTAGTTCATGAATAGTAAGTGTAGTATTTAGTAAATGAATTGAAAGGGGTCATGTAAATGATGATCATAATAGACATACTAATAAAAATTATAATAATTAATTTATCAGTAATATAGAAACCTTTCACTTTATATTCCCATTAATACAACTAATTAAGCATAATAATACCTAATTTAATTCATAATATATGTTTGTTTCTTTTTTTTTTTATAAAAAATAAAGCTCTTTGTCTTCACTTTTCCACTTGGTAATTATTGTTAGAGTTTAATCCAAATAAATCTAGAAAGATTTCAAAAACAAAAATAAAAAAGAAAATGCAAAACAATGAAGAACACACAACTTGGCAGGTGGAGAAAATCCTAATATCAATGTGATATTAGGCTATAAAACTCCATCCATAACAATTGAATGAATATTATTGCTTCTTAGAATATTGATTACAATCTATAATCCACTCTATACAAGAGCCCCCGGTAGAATAGTTCAAGATGGGAGAAGAGAACAATTTCCTCAAAAACCTCTCACTAAACCCTAAGAATTTGATGTGACTCTCAACTCAATTTTCAATTGCTATACAACAAATGATCTTACATACAATGTACAAGAGATATACAAGAGCCTTATATAGGCTTTGGAACCAGGAGAGATGATAAATGAGAGCCCACGAACTGATTTGAAATGTGTCGCTTAAAATAGAATACCCTGAACATCCGCTCGATGGGTCGAGTGAACATCGCTTAAAATAGCATCATCCATGTGAAATCTTTCCCAGACCTTGGCAATGTA
>NC_080050.1:18747300-18834800 GCF_026212465.1 Amaranthus tricolor | reverse complement strand
TGGTTATTTCAACTTGATAAATTGATTATAATTGATATATATTTGATCATATCAGGTTAATTATTTTCAATTTGATAAATCATGTTGTTATCAATGTTGAGAATGATAGAAGGTGAAACCTCACATCAAGTTTTTATAAATGTGGTTAAGTTATGAGTTTAATATATATATTCAACTAATCAACTTCGTCTAAGCTAAGTTAATTAATAGATCATAACATGTTATTACAGTCACAATGTGAGTTTGTTAGATTGTCTTAATAATCTATCTTCATCATTGATCTGAATTGACCCTTGTTAGCCCATGGGTGTGTTATTTTAAGCTAATGTGATCAATCTATCTAATCAATCTAGCTGCCAGCGATCTAAGTTAATTGATTGGTTTTTCATTCTATTTCGTCCTATCTAAGTCAATCATGACAAGTTAACATGTAAATCCATCTACGTTGATATGTTTGATCATAGGTCTGGTTATTTCAACTTGATAAATCGATTATAATTAATTAATATATTTGATCATATCATGTTAATTATTTCTATTTGATAAATCAACTCGTGAATTATTCTAACGATTATCTTTTTGGGTGTAATTTATAGACTTTTCAATTTCAATATAGAATTATATAAATACCAATAACATTATAACATTGTTTTTTTTTGGCAAATAAAATAATAGTTGCATAATTAGAAGTATATATATATATTTTAGAAATAAGAAAGAAAGAGGTTTATTTATTAAAATTAAGAAGTTTATTTAGAAACCATTAAATCAATGAATTACTCATATTTTAAAAAAAAATTTAGTTGTAAAAAAAAAAAAAAAACACATAAGATTATCCCATTGGTGCACAACCTCAATACATGGATTGTCAACTTGGCAAAAGGCATGATAAATCATAACCCTTCATTTTGAAATCAATTAATCTAAACCATTGATTAAACATACTCTAATATATTTAAATTTCGTCTAAACTATTAAATGAAATGAAAGTGGTTTATCAATTTCATAGGTTAATATTTTGTATTGGTTTATATTGTTATATGTTGATTTTAATACAGTATTAATTAGTCAGGAAATTAACCTGAACTTGGTAATTATATTGGTTGCAAAGTATGAACTATGTTTATGCAATTTTGCAATTTCTGAGTTTTGTAAAATTTATACTTAATTTTTTAGAAAAGAAAAAGGCTTTACTAAATTACTGAGTTAATATATATTAACTTATAATTTATATATTTATTTTATAAAAATTTATATTTAATTTAATTTTTATCATATAGAAATAATATAATTAAGTTTAATTTAATTATTTTATATAAAATTTTATTATATTTTGACAACTTAGAAGAATTATGTAGATAAGTTCGGTCCAAAACAGGTTCGGTACAAAACAGGTTCGGTACAAAACAGGTTCCAGGTTCGGTATAATACAGGTTCGGTACAATATAGATTCGGTCAAAAACGGTCGGTTAAAAACGGGTATTAAGCGGGTCGAAAACAGGTTTCGGTCTGAAAACAGGTTCGGTATCGGTCGGTCACGGTATGATAAAAACAGGTCGAAAACGGTTTTCGGTTTAAAACAAGTTCGGTACCGGTCGGTTTCGGTATGTGTAAAACAGGTCGGAAACGGTTTCGGTCACCATTCGGGTTCGGTAGCGGTCGGTATCTGGTCACTTGTATTCGGTCAAAAACGGGTTCGGTATCGGTCGGTAACAAGTCGGTAAAACAGGTTTCTGACCACATTTACAGCCCTATATATATATATACACGTATATATATATATATATATATATATATATATATATATATATATATATATATATATATATATATATATATATATATATATATATATATATATATAGAAAAATTTCGTTTAAAAATATTAATATTTACTATTTTAATGAAAATTATTTCAGATTATGCGGTTTTTGACAATTTAAATTAATAAATCATATAAATAAAATTACAACGAATTAATTCTCCAAAATTTACAGAAAATTTAATTTATATTTATTAAACACATATAAAATTTATGGGCATAATTTTATGTAAATAAATATATGTAAGAATTTATACCTTTAATAATTTTATTATTAACCAATTTCCTTTGTTGTAGAATTTCTAGCCACAAAATTAGCTTCCTCCGCTTGAATTTCTATAATTAACACTAAATCTACTATTAGGAAATTTTTGAGGATTTTTATGAAATTTTCTAGGGTTTTTATAGTTTTTTAGGAATTGGCTTTTAATTGTGAATTTAATTTTCTGATTTTCCTTCTTCCTTATTTTAACCCACGGTATGCTTGGTTTATTTATAGGCAAATTTTATTTATTATTTTATTACATTTTTTTTTTCTTTATGGTCAAGTAATTATAATTAATCCAAGATTTTTATCCTTGGGTTTATCCTTAGGATAAGGCTAAATATAGTTTTTGGCATCTAGCTTAGTCTTGCCGCCAACTTTTTACATTTTTACATTTTTTTTATTTTTAAATTTTATTATTATTATATATATTTGTATTTTTAATCATAATTTAATTTATGAAATAAAATGATTAAGTTATTATAGGTAATTTAGCTAGACTTAATATTTAGGTAATTTATTTTAAGAGAAATAAATTACATATAAAAGAAAATTAAGAACTTAAGAAAGATTGGAATAAAATTCGAAACCGCATTAAAAAGAAAATAATAAAACGAAACGATTATTAATTTTGTCAAAATATTTAAGATTAAGAAAAATGGTCTGTTACATTCCTAGAGGAGGAAGTGGAGGGCATATCTCCACCTTCTTGAGTTGTCTCCATATCAACATCATCATCAAGAACATCAACAACAACTTCCCCTTGAGTTTCTTCCCCGTTTTCATTCTCCACCCTTTCTCTTGCAGCTTTCTTTGAGCTCTCAACATAAAGAAACACGGACTTATTAAAAGTAACATCTCGGCTCCTGATGATTCTTGATGTGCTAGGATCCCACAATCTAAACCCCTTGATCCCATCCGTGTAACCCAAGAACACACACTTCTTGGCACGTGGCTCTAACTTCCCATCATTCACTTAAGCATAAGCGGGACAACCAAAGATTCTAATATCAGAATAGTCCATCGGTGACCCCGACCACATTTTCTTCGCTGTTTTCAACCCAAGAGCTATATTCGGTGATCTATTAGCCAAGAATGCCGCCATTTTGACCGTCTCAGTCCAAAATCCCTTACTCAACTTAGCATGGAAAAGCATACATCGAGCCTTTCTAGCAAGGTCCTATTCATTCTCTCCGCCACCCCATTTTGTTGAAGTGTCTCGGCATATGTTCTATGACAAACAATACCAAGCTTCTTACAAAAGTTTGTAAATTCATCTTTCACAAATTCCAGTCTATTATCCGTTCTCAATCTCTTCACTCGTTTCTTGGTTTGCTTCTCTATCATAGTCTTCCAATCTTTGAACTCCCTAAAGACCTCATCCTTACTTTTCAAGAAGAATACCCAAACCTTCCTAGAGTAATCATCTATAATGGTGAGCAAATACCTAGACCCCTCTATAGATGGCTCCCTTGATGGACCCCATAAACCCGAGTGAACATAGTCAAAGGTTAACTTAGTCCTATGAATGGCCGCCTTAAAGCTAACCTTCCTTTGATTCCTAAGCACACAATGCTCACAAAACTCTATAGAAGAAACAGCTTAACTCCCAAGAAGATCCTTCTTGGAAAACTCCAACAAACCCTTATCACTCATGTGCCTCAATCTCAAGTGCCACAACTTGGTATGATCCGCCTCTTTCATTGAGGAACTAACACATGCAGAACCCTTAATGGTAGAATCGGTAAACTCATATAGTGACTCCCAATTCTTGCTTTTCATGACCATTTGAGCACCCACAATAACCCTAAGCACACCCTTCTCAAGAATGCACCTACACCCATTACTATCAAGAGCACCCAATGATATCAAGTTCTTCTTCATATCGGGAATATGTCTCACATTTCTCAATGTACGCACGATCCCATCAGCAATCTTGACCCTCACGGAACCAATGCCCATCACATTACAAGAAGCATTATTCCCAATAAGCACCACACCACCATAAACACTCTCATACTTATGAAATCAATGCCTATTATGGGTAATGCACTAGTGGAAAAAATCTTATTTGCTGCGTGACATATGCTGCGGTTTTTCATTTACGCAGCATAAAATAGGAAGAAAAAACGAGGAAAAAAATTAGGTTATATGCTGCGGTTCCAGAAATACCACAGCATATAGTGTAATTTTTTTTTTAAATGAAAATTACACTATATGTTGTGGTTTTTGGAGATCCGCAGCATATAATGTAAATTATATTTTTTAAAAATGCGCCTCTCATATATTCTTCTTCTTGTTTAATAAGCTACAATACAGTTTCATTAAAGCATTAACAAAAGCTAAACCCTTCTAAGACGCACGAAACAAAATAATGCTGCTGCTATTGGAATTCTTCATCTTCTTCATTCTTCAACCCACGAACAGCTGCTATTCGAATTCTTCAACCCACGAACAACTTCGTAATTGAAAAACCCACGAATTCTTCATCTTCTTGTTCAAAGCATTGTTTTTTTCATCTTTAAAACCCACGAAATTAAGGTATAATTTCTCTTTTTAATATATTAAACCCTTAAGTTTTGCTACCTATTCGAAACCTACGAAATTTAAAGATAATTTTTTTTATACTAATTTTGTTTATGTTTTAATTGTAGATTACTTAACACACGAAATCAAGGTACTTTGTATATATATTATTGTGTTGAATTGGTTAGAATCGAAAACAACAGTCATATGCTTGAAATTACATGCTAAGTTACTTTTTAAAGGTTTTTTAAAGCGTTTTTGGCACTTTCTTGCATAAAGTGGTTCAAACTTAGGTTTATTTGGCACAAAACTTGGCACACAGTACTATTAGGTATATATTATTGTATTGAAATGGTTAGAATCGAAAACAATAGTCATATGCTTGAAATTACGTGCTAAGTTGCTTTTTAAAGCATTTTTAGCAGTATCATCTATTTTCTCTTAGCGCTTTCAACAACATAATGGTATTGATTACGTCTACTATACTTTCAAATATATGGACGATCTCTTACAAGTCGTGACGAATGTTGGAGTCGAAAATATTGATGCGGTATGTATATGTTACGTTCTTAAATTATAATATTATATACTTAAAATTCGTAAAATAATGTATATGCATTATACAAACGTTTTTATTTATTTCATATAACATTTAGGATTTGTACCACACTCCAAGGGAAACACGCACTTTGTTAGAAAGGAAAATGCGCGGATCAAAAGACAAGGTGGACGTATATCATTCTAATTTATGTGTTTGGTATTGTAATTAGTTTAGATTTTGGACTTTTGTATATATATATATATATATATATATATATATATATATATATATATATATATATATATTCACACACACATATATATGTATATATATATATATATATATATATATATATATATATATATATATATATATTTATATATATATATAAATATATAAATATATATATATATATCAATATATATATATATATATATATATATATATATATATATATATATCTATATATATATATATACACATATATATATATATATATATATATATATATATATATATATATATATATATATATATACACACACACACACACACACACACACATATATATATATATATATATATATATAGTTTTGCCATTTTGTATATATATGTATTATCTATGATATGTATTATATATATTTGTTTATTATAATGATCGAGTGTATATTAATGATGACTTTATGGTGATTAATTGGTGATTGCAATTGTGTATATTAAAAATGAATATATGCATTGGATTGATAGTTAAACAAAAAAAAGCAAAAAAAAAATTTATTATATGCTGCGGTTCTAATAGAACCGCAACATATAGTGTGTTTTTTGAATTTTTGTGTTACATATAATGTATTTTTGTGCTGCGATTTTAAACCGCAACATTTAAAATGAGCCATTTGCTGCCATCACTAATGCTTGGGGTCAAAACCGCAACATATAGTGGCGAAAAACTGCAACATTTAAGGTTTTTTCCACTAGTGATGTAATATGAGCACCCTGAATCAAGAATCCTTTGATCCCTTAACCTAGTCTTCGATGCCACCGCCAGAAGTATAGGACTATCATCACAAAAGCCCTCATCATCACTACTATGAACAACTACCGCCGAATCATATGAAGTGGAACCATTCCCATCCCACTTCCCCTTGTTCTTTCCCTTCTTGGGGCAAAACTTCTTTATAATAACACACGATATTCTAATGTCTAGACTTAGACTTAGACGTATCACGATTGGATTTATTTTCCCAAAAATTGCCCTTAGTTTTTCCCTTAACAACAAGCCCCTTTCCACCTTGTGTCACATCATCACCCTTAGTCAATTGCTTCTCAATCAACTCTCTTTATAACAAAGCACCCTTGACCTCCTCAAGAGTAATCACATCTTTTCCATACAAAATGGTCTCCCTAAAATGCTGATAATCCTTAGGTAAAGAACACAACAATTTAATGGCAAGATCCTCATCATCAAAAGTAACATTAAGATTACTCAAATTCATAACAATAGAATCAAATTCATCAAAATGGGATTTGAGAAAACTACCTTCCCCAAGTCTAAGATCATGATGTTTGCTCTTCAACAACAATCGATTTGTCACCGACTAAGTCATGTATAAGGACTCCAATTTCAACCAAAAGCCCCACCGTTTTCTTCTCCTTTGCCACCTCCCTAAGAACTTCATTTGATATACTTAACTATATCAATGTAAGAGCCTTAATGTCCATGTCTTCAAAATCTTCCATGGACATTGTTGAAGGCCTCTTTGCTTTCTCCAACATGGCTTTCTCCAAACCATTTTTGCACCAAGATTGCTGTCATTTTGAGTTTTCATAACCCAAAATTTTCATTTCTATCAAATTTCTCTATTTTAAATCTTGTAACACCTATGGCTATCTTCAACCACACAAAAAACTTCCAACAATACTAAATCAATGAACTCTAATCTTCTCAATACTATACAACACAAGCTCTGATACCAATTTTTAGAGTTTGATCTAAATAAACTAAGAAAGATCTAAAGAAAGATCAAAAATAGAAAATGCAAAACAATGAAGAACACACACAAATTTGGGAGCTAGAGAAAATCCTAATATTAATGTGATATTATACTATAGAACTCCACCCTTAACAATTGAATGAATATTATTGCTTCTTAGAGTATTGATTACAATCTATAATCCACTCTATACAGGAAACCCCCTTAGAATTGTTCAAGATGGGAGAAGAGAACAATTTTCCCGAAAACCTCTCACTAAAACCTAAGAATTTGATGTGGTTCTCAATCAATTCCTAATTGCTATATAACAAATGATCTTACATACATTGTACAAGAGATATACAGAGCTTTATATAGGCTTTGGAAGCAAGAAAGATGATAAATGAGAGCTCACGAACTGATCTGAAATATGTTGCTTAAAACAGAATACCCCGAACATCTGCTCGACCTAGTCGAGCGAACTATGATGGGTCGAGCAGGGGTCGAGTGAGAGATCAGAATGTAGACAGAAGCTTCTGATCTCTTGCTGATGTATGCACTTTGTACTATATTTTTATGCTCCCTTCCCTTGCATTTTATGGCATTTTGATGTGTGATTTTGCATTTTCTATGTGGTTTTACGCTTGGTTGGAGTTTTGTGTGTCTTTGATTATTTCAGGCCATTTTACTCCACTCTTGTATTGGAAGCGGATCACTCCTGAGCATTAGAATGCGTGCTTCGAGATTTGGCAGAGTTCGAGACCGCACTACGGCACTTTTGTGAGCTCACGGGTCTATTCGGATATGCTTTTAGTCCCGTTCGGTCTCGTTTGTACTTTTGTCGCGTTTTAATGAAGAAAAATAAGCACAAGATGATAGGCCCAGGCGCGTATTTTCATACCCGGGCGATTTCAAGTTAAAAAATAGGAATGCAAGCCTCAAAGCCCAGGACCCGGTCGGGTATACTCTAAACCCGGTCGGGTCTATCATTAATCATTTGCAAAACTCTCAGCGCACGGACCCGGTCCGGTCTTGCCTAAACCCGGTTGGGTCTTGTAATTTCTGCTCTCTGTAAAACTCTCAGCCCACGGACCCGGTTTGGTCTTCCAGAAACCCGGTCCGTTCTTCCAGAAACCCGGTCCGGTCCTGCTTTAATAACCGTTTTTCCGCACGGTTTTTATTAAATGATCAGGAATGTAACCAAAAAGGGGTTAACATTTTTCTCTGTTTTTAGATACAATTAATTCTTCATTTTGGGAGAAAGAAACTTGGTAACATTCAATTACTTTCGTTCGTCATTTGGTATTCGATTTCAAGTACTATTTCTTTATCCCTTCCTTGTTATTACTTTTAATCATGTTTTCTTTAATTAATTCTTGTTTTGTTACATTTAATATGTGTGAGTAGTTTCTTAATCTAGGGTTAGATGGAACCCTAGCCATGATGTTGATGATGAATTATTGAATCCCAATCCCTTTTTGTTATGCATAATCCTTGTTCAAGCTTGGTTTTCTATGTTAGTTAACTCATGTATTTTCAATAGAAATTTTGGAAATTGTGGTTAACGATTTATTCAATTGCTAATGAAAGTTAGAATTGAATGAATTGCCTTTTAGATCAAGGGCTTGATAATCTTCATGAAAATAGATAGGTTTGATTGTTGGATCTTATAGAATACTATGCTCAATGCCATTACTATATTTAAATCCATGAAAATAGGTTTGATTGTATGGTAGTGAAGCTAATAGTCTTTGAAAGAAGTTATTAGTATCTTTAATGGTGTATTTGTCCTATTGAACTGGGTTATGATTGTTGTAGGGGTAGTAGGATTTCATTGTCATCACATCATGCTAGTGGGGAAGTTTATCCCTAGATGTTTTAATATCATTGATTTACCTTTCTAATTTAATTGTTTGTATTCTAGTCATTTAGTTAGTTTAGATATATATTCTCTGAAATCGTGTGTTACTAAGGATCAATTGGTAGCCGGAAAATAATCATTTACTACGTTGTTCCCTGTGGATTCGACCCTAACTGCCGCTATACTATTTGCATATTAGGATTTGTTTGATAGTACATAAACGACCTATCAAATTTTGGCGCCGTTGCCGGGGAACAACAGATTAGTTTAGTGTTTATTTTCTGTGTTTAGATTGATTCTTTTTCTCTGATTTCGCTTCGGTTATGTCCCCCCTCCTGGATTAAATCAGACGACAGGGACACGAACTAGTACCTTTTGACCGTGGAATCGAAGCAATAGTAAGAAGACTCAACTCTAGGCAAAGAAGGCGAAGAAATAAGAGAAAGGAAGATTTAACCATGGCTGAAACACCAGAGAAACCCCTCCTGGATTAAATCACCCCTGATGCTAGCATTGTCACTACTAGCATTGTGAGGCTAGAGATTTCCGAGAACCAGTATGAGATCCTGTCAGCATTCTTCAACTGGATCGCTCAGGACCAATTTCGTGGTATTGAAAATGAGAGCGCAACCGATCACATTAATCTGTTCATCGACAAGAGCATGACACACAAGTACAACAACGTCACTTCCGATCAATTAATGTTGATAGCTTTCCCTTTTTCTCTTGCGGGGGCGGCTAAGCAGTGGCTTCGTGAGCAACCCAACTCCATTGCTACTTGGGAGGCTCTGAAAAAGGCATTCTTGCATCGATACTACCCACCCGGAAAAACTTCAAAGTACCGAAATGAAATCTCTACTTTCAAACAAAAAGACGGGGAATCACTCTATGATATATGGGAGAGATTTAAAAGTCTAATCAGGAAGTGCCCACATCACGGATTACCAGATTGGATGGTTATTGAGACAGTCTACAATGCTTTGAGGCATGAGATCCAGACTTCTTTGGATGCTGCTGCTAGGGGTAACTTCATGATGAAAACATTGACCCAGGCCAAGAAAATTCTTGATAACATGGCCTCAAATTACCACTGGCGAGAACAATCAACTCCAAGGCGAGGTGGTAGGTATGAAGTCGATGCTATTGCTGCTTTGACTAATAATGTGCAGGCTTTGATAAGGAAGGTTGAGCAGTTGGATGTGGCTGCAGTAAATAAAGTCTGTGGTGCTTGTGGCTTAAATGGGCATTCTAGTGTTGATTGCCAACTTCAAGCCGAAGGGGTTGCCACTGTAGAACAAATTAACGCCATCTAAAATCAGAATGCCAGACAACAATACAACCCCTATTCCAACACCTTCAACCAAGGATGGAGCGATCATCCAAATTTTTCCTACAGAAACAACAATGCCCAGAATCCCTCATCCTCGTACAACATACCATCGGGCTTCCAACAAAGACCTACCTTCCCACCTCAACAGCAACATCCACCGAAGTCCAACCTTGAGAGTTTGATGGATAACTTTATTGCTACCCAAAGCAAGCAAAATGAATACTTCAGCACCTCCATTAATCAGATTTTGGCCCACAACAAAATGATCGATACTGAGATGGCTCAAATGGCACAGCAATTGAGTAACTTGTCCATGCAAAAGGGGCAACTTCCGGGAAACACAGAAAAGAACCCAACCACATCTCCCCATTAGCAACTCAATGCAGTAACTACGAGGAGCGGTAGGACACCTCATCATCCAGCCCCTAAAGTAAAGACTTCACCTATTGTTGTTTCAGATGCAGGAACTAATGATGATGTTTCTGAAGAAAAGAAGGATGAGCCAGTCAGTTCAGAAAAGCCCACAATTGCCGGTCAAACTTACACACCACCAGTGTCGTTTCCTTCTAGATTGGCATAGGCGAAGCTTGAGCATAAATATGGAAAATTTCTTCAAGTTTTGAGCAAGCTACAGATCAACATCCCCTTCTTAGAAGCCATTAAGGAAATGCCCTCTTATGCTAAATTCCTCAAGGACATCATTTCCAACAAACACAAGCTAGCGGAGAGTGTGGTGGAAACTTTGAATGGGCAATGTAGCGCTATTTTGAAATGCACGATTCCTAAGAAACAAGCTGATCCTGGTAGTTTTGCTATCCCACTGAAGTTGGGGAAAGATGTGTCTGCTGTAGCCCTTTCTGATTTAGGGGCTAGTGTAAGTGTGATGCCGTTGACATTATGCAAAAAGATCAATGGCGAGATAAAAGCCACTCGGATGTCTATACAATTAGCTGATCGGTCTGTGAGATACCCAGTTGCTATTCTTGAGGACTACCCTGACCAAGTTGGTAATTACTTCGTGCCCTGCGACTTCGTCATCATGGATATGGAAGAGGATGCCCGCACTCCGGTGATTTTGGGTCGCGACTTTTTAAAGACTACAACAGCCATTTTTGATGTGAAGAATGGGAAGTTATCACTTGAGATTTTGGGAGAACAACTGCATTTCCATCTCCCCTCATCCATGACACATCCTGCCATTGGGGAGGCTGTTTATTGGGTGGATGGGATAGTTGATGCTACTATAGAAAGGGAGTCCACACCCTCCATTGTTGATCCACTTTATGCAGCTATTGAGGGCAACTATAAGAAGGATAGGGCGGATGTGATTGAGATGGTCCAAGTTTTAGATGCTGCACCTACATTTGTTCCTGCAAAAGTTAAGTTTGAGGACACCCGACCTTGGAAGGTGTTCACCATTGAGCAACGAAAGGAGTGTGCTACGCCTCCTTAGGTAGAATTAAAACCCCTTCCCCCTTCTTTGAAGTACGTCTTTCTAGAGGATAATTCACTTACCCTGTTATTGTCAATGCTGAACTCAATGGCACTCAAATTGAGCGATTGCTCACAGTTCTGAAAAAGTATAAGAGTGTTATTGGGTACACTATTGATGACATCAAGGATATTAATCCCTCATTCTGCACTAATAAGATGCGGCCCTTCTGGTTCTGGAGGTGGTGGTTCGGGTTAGTGATCATTTATTTCATCTTGTGCCAAACACTGAGGACCGTGCTTGGACTGGCTTGGGAGGGATAATCACTTCCCACTCACTCAGTCACTCATGCAACTACATAATTTTATCATTTTCAGCATATAGAGTTAGGTTTTATTTCTCGCATGCATACACACAAAAAACAAAAAGAAAAGTGTTATGGCTTGATGAGAACTGTTGGAATCTCCTGTATATGAGTAACACTGTCCTTTGCCCTAAATTGAATTTTGCAAAATGTTTTGACTGGTATTTTGGCATGTGATACTGTTATTTGGATGTCAGAGGCAAACCACAGACACTCCTAATTTGAGAACCACTTAAGTGGCATTTAATTGCCTCATGAACATGAGTAGGTTAGCTGGTGAGTAAGCCTAATCAAATGTGTGTGCATTATCTGCTAGGATGCCCATTAGGGGCTAGACTGATCTTGACTTTGCTTTACTCCTCCTAGAATTTGACTAGATGTACCTTGTTGAAAATGATTTTCATGCTTAGATGTTACTTGAAACCACATGGACTAAAAAGCCACCTTGCACTACTTTACTTTAGGTTTTTTCCCTCTTGAGCTTGAGCCTATTTTCTTTCAACCCGCATTACTAAAGCTCCACAATCATAAAACTTCCCCCTTTACACATTAGGGAGTGAATTGGCTATTTGAGTTTGATGTTGGTTGTTGGTGTGGTTACCGATCTATAATTGTAAAATCTCGAGTTTCTTTTAAATTCCTTTGTATATAGATACCCCCAAGTATTATTTCTCTAAAAAAAAAACCAAAATAAACAACAAAAAGAATGTGATTTTAGTTTGTAGTTATAAGTTCAAATAAAAGGGGTTATATCTTATTCTTCTAGAAGCTCGAAATTTCATTGGTTAAGTTCATTTACGATTGGATGTATGATGTTCATGCTCGAAGTGTGTGTAGTTGCGGGAAAAGAGTCTTCACTCCCTATTGTCCCTACTAGGTCTCATATTTTTAGCACGACCAATAACCTTAGCCTACGTTACTCCCATTATTAGCATGAATTGATTCTCTTGGTAGTTGAAGTCTATTTCGAAGGAGAAGGATAGCAAAGTTAAAGTGAAAGTCTATAGAATGTTGTTTGCATTAGAGAGATCTTTTTGTCCTTCTAAACACATGAGTGTGAGAGTTGGGAGGGAAACACTGCTGAGGAACGGAAGTAGTCAATTTTACTACTTTGGTGTGTATAATGAGTCCTAAACTCATCGACAATGGAGTGGTGAGTTGCCCCGTGAGTACCTCCTCATTCGATTTATGATGTGTTTACAGTGGCCTTAACTGGTTACATTTTGGATGAATCGTGAAAGCCTGATTGCGCTATGATATTCTGAATTGATGTTGAGTGCGCCTAAATGCCGAGTCGTTTGAAGTTGCTTTTAAATGAATTTCGAAAACATTTGGGGAAGAACTTTGTTGACCTATATGATCTCCAATTTTCTTTGATGGTCCATTTGCTTGGGGACAAGCAAGGGTTTGGCTTGGGGGAGTTAATAGGTCGTTTATGTACTATCAAACAAATCCTAATATGCAACTAGTATAGCAGCAGTTAGGGTCGAATCCGCAGGGAACAACGTAGTAAATAATTATTTTCTGGCTACCAATTGATCCTAAGTAACAAACGATTTTTGAGAATATATGTCTAAACTAACTAAATGACTAGAATACAAACAATTTAATTAGAAAGGTAAATTAATGATACTAAGACATCTAGGGGTAAATTTCCCTACTAGCATGATATGATGATGATAAAGTCCTACTACCCCTACACCAATCATAACCATGTTCAATGGGACAAATACATCATTAAGGATACTAATAACTTCTTTCAAAGACTATTAGCTTCACTACCATACAATCAAACCTATTTTCATGGAATCAAGTATAGCAATGACATTAAGCATAGTATTCTATAAGATCCAACAATCAAATCTATCTATTTTCATGAAGATTATCAAGCCCTTGATCTAAAAGGCAATTCATTCAACTTTAACTTTCGTTAACGATGAATAAATTGTTAACCACAATTTCCAAAATTTCTATTGAAAAAACATGAATTAACTAGCATAAGCAACCAAGCATGAACAAGGATTATGCATAACGAAAAGGGATTGGGATTCAATAATTCATCATCAACATCATGGCTGGGGTTCCATCTAACCCTAGATTAAGAAACTACTCACACATATCAAATGGAACAAAACAAGAATTAATTAAAGAAAACATGATTAAAAGTAATAACAAAGAAGGGATAAAGAAATAATACTTGAAATCGAATACCAAATGACGAACGAAAGTAATTGAAAGTTACAAAGTTTCTTTTTCCCAAAATAAAGAATTAATTGTATCTAAAATCCATAGAAAAATGTTAACCCCCCGTTCTATTACATTCCCTAATGATTAAATAAGAATACTGTGCGGAAAAAACGGTTATTAGAGCAGGACCGGACCGGGTTTCTGGAGGACCGGACCGAGTCCGTGTGTTGAGGGTTTCCAGAGAGCAGAATTTGCAGGACCCGACCGGGTTTAAGTAAAGACCCGACCGGGTTTAAGCAAGACCCGACCGGTTTTAATCAAAGACCCGACCGGGTCCGTGTGTTTCATATTTATGCAAACTGGTTGTTGACAGACCCGCCCGGGTTTAGAGCATGCCCGACCGGGTCCTGGGCTTGGAGGCTTACATTCCTATTTCTCACTTGAAATCGCTCGGGTATGAGAATACCCGCCCGGGCCGATCATCTTGTGCTTATTTTTCTTCATTAGAACACGGCAAAAGTACAAACAAGATCCAACGGGACTAGAAGCATATCGAATGGAGCTGTGAGCTCACAGAAATGCCGTAGTGTGGTCTCGAACTCTGCCAAATCTCGAAGCACGCATCCTAATGCTCAGGAGTGATCCGCTTCCAATACAAGAGTGGAGTAAAATGGCCTGAAATAATCAAAGACACACAAAAACTCCAACCAAGCGTAAAACCACATGGAAAATGCGAAATCACACATCAAAATGCCATAAAATGCGAGGGAAAGGAGCATAAAAATATAGTACAAAGTGCATACATCAAACTCCCGCAAACCAAACCTTTGCTTGTCCCCAAGCAAATGGACTATCAAAGAAAAGTGGAGATCATATAGGTCAACAAAATTTTTGCCCCAAAAGTTTTCGAAATTCATTTAAAAGCAACTTCAAACGACTCGGCATTTAGGCGTACTCAACATTAATCCGGAATATCATAGCGCAATAAGGCTTTCACAATTCATCCAAAAGGTAACCAGTTATGGCCATCGTAAACACATCATAAATCAAATGAGGAGGTACTCACGGGGAAATTCACCACTCCATCGTCGATGAGTCTAGAACTCATTACACACACCAAAGTAGTAAAAATGACTACTTCCATTCCCCAGCAGTGTTTCCCTCCCAACTCTTACACTCATGTGTTTAAAAGGACAAAATGATCTCTCCAATACAAATAACATTCTAAAGACTTTCACTTTAACTTTACTATCCTTCTCCTTCGAAAAGGACTTCAACTACCAAGAGAATCAAATCAGGCTAATAACGGGTGTAACATTGGCTAAGGTTATTGGTCGTGCTAAAAATATGAGACCTAGTAGGGACAATAGGGAGTGAATACTCTTTTCTCGCAATTACACACACTTCGAGCATGAACAACATACAACCAATCTTGAATGAACTTAACCAGCGAAATTTCGAGCTTCAAGAAGGACAAGACATAACCCCTTTATTTGAACATTTAACTATAAACATAAATCATGTTCTTTTTGATGATTTTTTTTTGAGATTTTTTTTTGATAAGGAAATAATACTTGGGGGTGTCTATATACAGAGGAATTTAAAAGAAACTCGAGATTTTATAAATATGGATCAGTAACCACACCAACAACCAAAATCAAACTTAAATAACCAATTCACTCCCTAAGGTATAGGGGGGGGGGGGGGGGAAATTTTGGGATTGTGGAGCTTAGTAATAAGGGTTAAAAGAAAAGAGGCTCAAGCTCAAGAGGGTTAAAACCTAAAGTCAAGTAGTGCAAGGTCGCTTTTTAGTCCATGTGGTTTCAAGTAACATCTAAGCCTGAAAATCATTTTCAACAAGATACATCTAGTCAAATTCCAGAAGGAGTAAAGCAAAGTAAAGATCAGTCTAGCCCCTAATGGGCATCCTAGCAGATAATATACACACATTTGAATAGGCTTACTCACCAGCTGACCTACTCATGTTCATGAGGCAATTAAATGCCACTTAGCTGATTCTCAAATTAGGAGTGTTTGCGGTTTGCCTCTGACATCCAAATAACAGTGTCACATGCCAAAATACCAGTCAAAACATTTTGCAAAATTCATTTTAGGGGAAAGGACAATGTTACACATATACAGGAGATTCCAACAGTTCTCATCAAGACATAACACTTTTCTTTTTTTCTTTTCTTTTCTTTTTTTTTCATGCGAGAAAGTAAAACCTAACTCTATATGCTGACAATGATAAAACTATACAGATGCGTGAATGAGTGAGTGAATGGGAAGTGATTATCTCCCCCCAAGCCAGTCCAAGCACGGTCCTTAGTGTTTGGCACAAGATGAAATAAATGATCACTGACCCGAACCACCACCTCCAGAACCGGAAGGACCGCCCCATCTAGTGGGGTCAAACCAAGAAGGGTGTTCAGAAAACCCTGGAGGAAACACACCGATTTGATAGAATTGGCCGTAAATAGGCTCAAGTGCTCGACGTTGGTCAAGCTCTAACTGAGCCATATGCTGGGAAACGTCATCTAGCCGGGTGTTCATGTTGGAAAATTGGGTCATGACGGCGCGCTGGAAGTGGTTATAAGAAGGAGGGATAGCAGGAATATTCGGAAGGAGTGGAGGGTCGTGAGGTTGATGGAAGTCATTAATGTCTTCCTCTTCCTCCCGGTCCTCGTGTGCCAAATGATCATATTCCTCTTCAATCAGAAAACCAGCAGGAGGAAATAACAAGTAGTGAGGCAAATTAGGGGAAAGTGGGGGAAGGTTCCTCGATGGTAAAACAATTGTTCTTCTCGCAACATGCCAAAGCAAAGGACCGGTTTGGTCCGTAATATAATTGGCATGCTTGAGGAAGGCGGTTATGAGCAAGGCATCATGGTGCCTTTCAACAGAGTCTGCAAAACCAAAATGGACGGCAATGCAAGTGACAATACCACCAATTAAAAGTTCTGAATTAATAGGCCTTTAGTTCAAACCTGTCAAATGTTTCACCATTTTCATAGGAAGTGCTTGGTGAGGATCAGCATTGCTCCTAAGAGCGTGAGCCGAAAATGCAATATGATTTAAACTCGATGCACTATGATCATGCCGGGAAAACAAAGTTGTTGATAGAAATTTCAGGAAAATTCTTAGCACCGGGTGTTGCACATTCGCAATTGTTAGATGCTTTGGGTCAAATTCCTGCTTTCCTGTTATTTTTCTCCAAATTACATAAACAGATTGACCTGAAGCACCCTTCAAAAGCCCCCAATCAGGATCTAGCCCAAAAAGCTCGCCAAGTTCAGCACAAGACAAAAAACGATCAACATTTAACAAACGGAAGGACATGCCATGTACACCAATTAACACTGCTTACTCACAAGAACATAAGAATTCATAAACTAATGTAGGGTGAGAATTATAATACATGTTAAACATAGTAGTGAAATTCAGTGCAGCACACAAATTTGACATAGCATTGTAAATTCCAAGTTCTCTTAAAGATGCATAACAGAAAAAACGTGAGGGAAGAATAGCCCGTACCTTTACCTGAAGAAACTTCTTATGTTGATGCTCATCTCGAAAGACGATGTCGGGGTATTTCGGGTCGGAAGGAATTGGTGGTCGACGGCTTCCTCCGCGAGAAGATAATGCTCCACGAGTTGTAGATCGTTGCCTCTTTGACATCCTTGAGTTTGAAAGAAAACGGAGCCCTTTTTGTGGAGAGAGAAAGTTAGGGTTTGAGTTTGATTGAAAATGGAAGGATGAATGTTGAAGAAGAGAGAAAAGGGAAGAGAAAGGTGTGATTTTAATGGAGTTTTTGTGTGTTTTGAAGGAATTTTTGAAGAGAGGGAAGATGGTGAATTTTAGAGAGAGAAAGCTTGAGAATGGGTGTGGGGAAAGTGGAGGAGAAGAGAAGGGAAAACCAGATTTTAAGAAAGCCGTTAGAAGACCCGTCCGGGTATTTCTCTAAACCCGACCGGGTTTGCTGAATTCAGAAACTCTGTTTTTCTGCTGCCTCACGGACCGGACCTGGTCTTTAAGGAAACCCGATGGTATGTTGTATGAGGATGAGGGATTCTACGCATTGTTGTTTCGGTAGGAAAAATTTGGATGATCCCTCCATCCTGGGTTGAAGGTGTTGGAATAGGGGTTGTATTGTTGTCTGGCATTCTGATTTTGGATGGCGTTGACCTGTTCCACAGCAGCAACTCCTTTGGCTTGAAGTTGGCAATCAACACTAGAATGCCCTTTTAACCCACAAGCACCACAGACTTTATTTACTGCAGCTACATCCAATTGCTCCACCTTCCTTGTCAAAGCCTGTAAATTATTAGTCAAAGCAACAATAGCATCCACTTCATACCTACCACCTCGCCTTGGAGTTGATTGTTCTCGCCAGTGGTAATTTGAGGCCATATTATCAAGAATTTTCTTGGCATGGGTTAGTATTGTCATCATGAAGTTACCTCCAGCAGCAACATCCAAAGAAGTCTGGATCTCATGCCTCAAAGCATTGTAGATTGTCTCAATAACCATCCAATCCGGTAATCCATGATGTGGGCACTTTCTGATTAGACTTTTGAATCTCTCCCATGCATCATAGAGTTATTCCCCGTCTTTTTGCTTGAAAGTAGAGATTTCATTTCAGTACTTTGAAGTTTTTCCGGGTGGGTAGTATCGATGCAAGAATGCCTTTTTCAGAGCCTCCCAAGTAGCAATGGAGTTGGGTTCTTCCTCACGTAGCCACTGCTTAGCCGCCCCCGCAAGAGAAAAAGGGAAAGCTATCAACATTAATTGATCGGAAGTGACGTTGTTGTACTTGTGTCTCATGCACTTGTCGATGAACAGATTAATGTTATCAGTTGGGCTCTCATTTTTAATACCATGAAATTGTTCCTGAGCGATCCAGTTGAAGAATGCTGACCGGATCTCATACTGGTTCCCGGAAATCTCTGGCCTCACAATGCTTGTAGTGACAATGCTAGCATCAGGAGTGATGTAATCCAGGAGGGGTTTCTCTGGTGTTTTAGCCATGGTTGAATCTTCCCTTCTCTTGTTTCTTCGCCTTCTTTGCCTAGAGTTGAGTCTTCTTGCTGTTGCTTCGATTTCAGGGTCAAAAGGTACTAGTTCGTATCCCTGTCGTCTGGTTTGCATGCAACAAAAGAAACTAAAAGCAAAAGGTTAAATAAATAGGGAAGGGGGACCTAACCTAAGCGGAATCAGAGAAAAAAAATCAATTTAAACTCAGAAAAATAAATACTAAACTAATCCGTTGTTCCACGGCGACGGCGCCAAAATTTGATAGGTCGTTTATGTACTATCAAACAAATCCTAATATGCAACTAGTATAGCAGCAGTTAGGGTCGAATCCGCAGGGAACAACGTAGTAAATAATTATTTTCTGGCTATCAATTGATCCTAAGTAACACACGATTTTTGAGAATATATGTCTAAACTAATTAAATGACTAGAATAAAAACAATTTAATTAGAAAGGTAAATTAATAATACGAAGACATCTAGGGGTAAATTTCCCCACTAGCATGATATGATGATGATAAAGTCCTACTACCCCTACAACAATCATAACCAAGTTCAATGGGACAAATACATCATTAAGGATACTAATAACTTCTTTCAAAGACTATTAGCTTCACTACCATACAATCAAACCTATTTTCATGGAATCAAGTATAGCAATGACATTGAGCATAGTATTCTATAAGATCCAACAATCAAATCTATCTATTTTCATGAAGATTATCAAGCCCTTGATCTAAAAGGCAAATCATTCAACTTTAACTTTCGTTAACGAAGAATAAATTGTTAACCACAATTTCTAAAATTTTTATTGATAAAAACATGAATTAACTAGCATAAGAAACCAAGCATGAACAAGGATTATGCATAACGAAAAGGGATTGGGATTCAATAATTCATCATCAACATCATGGCTAGGGTTCCATCTAACCGTAGATTAAGAAACTACTCACACATATCAAATGGAACAAAAGAAGAATTAATTAAAGAAAACATGATTAAAAGTAATAACAAGGAAGGGTTAAAGAAATAATATTTGAAATCGAATACCAAATGACGAACGAAAGTAATTGAAAGTTACAAAGATTCTTTTTCCCAAAATGAAGAATTAATTGTATCTAAACTGCAGAGAAAAATGTTAACCCCCCGTTCTATTACATTCCCTAATGATTAAATAAGAAAACTGTGCGGAAAAACGGTTATTAGAGCAGGACCGGATCGGGTTTCTGGAAGACCGGACCGGGTCCGTGTGTTGAGGGTTTCCAGAGAGCAGATTTTGCAGGAGCAAAGAAAAAAATAAAAAAAATAAAAAAATAAAATAAAATAAAAAAAATAATAATAATAAAAACCTTGCACGATCGGTCGAGCCACCAGGCCAAGTTGAGCTTAGGTCGAGCGACCATCAAGTACCCAAACAGGACAGTTACAATCCATCACCATTCATCAACAACCCATACAACATCTCAAACATCCAAGCAACACATTCACTATATGTATGTACATATTGGACTTTATTGAGTCATATTCACTAAATGGATGAAGGAAGTTTGTTATTAGCATTGTCTCACGGCAAGCAAGCAATTGTTAAAAAAATTCTTTATTTTCTTTTGTTCTATTACAAATATTGCCATGGGTATTGGTATAAAAAAGAAACAAAATATTAAGTTAATTTATTCTTGTTCTACTAATTTTGTATCAAATAAAAGGGTAAATTATGGCTGGAGAAATCTTTAGAGATTGTATGCTTGGATTGAAGAAATTATCCTTATAAGGCTCTTGTAGGGTTATTATTTTCTAAAGCTATATTCTATATTCTTTAAATTTCTTCCAACTAGATTCATATAAAGGTAACTAGTTTGATCGTTTGTTTCTAATTCATATAAAATGTTATTTCTAATTATTTAGAAATGTAAAAATAAATGATATGCAAGATATAATTATTTTAGGGCAAAAATTACTCATGCTAATTAGTCTAATATTATTGTTTATTGTGGCATACTTTGTAATGTACTTGAAAGATTGATTAGAGTATAAATTCGTTAAGTTAGAGTGTTGAGTAGTAGTAGTAAGGAAATTATTATACAAAAATTGAAGACTTAACTCTCTTAAATGATGATAATTCAAAACACATATCAATTAAACAAATAAATTAAGTAATTAAATTTAGTTGTTTAAGTTGGTCTAAAATCATATTGGATATAAATTTAATAATTGATATATATGTTTAATTCCGAATTGTTGGAATAGGCTTAAATAACTTAAGCTTATCTTAAGGTTGAATTTATAAGTCTTGAAATTAGTTTCAATGTCTTGAAAGTGATTATGTTTATAATAAGGTTAGTTTCATAATTATCTTTGAAATATTTTAATAGGTCAAGGTTTATTAAAATTAACTTTGAAATATTTTAATAGGTCAAGGTTTATTAAAATTATCTTTGAAATATTTTAATAGGTTAAAATATTGAAATTTAGTTTGTTTATACGTTTGTTATTAACGTTTGAATATTTGATTTGAATTTAAAATATGTGCTTAAAATAATTGGATGATTAAATATCTGTAGTACAAGCTAAACACGTTTTGTTATTATTAGTACACATTAATATTTGAATTAAATTAAGTTGTTAAGACAATTAAAGAGTTTCCTATAAATAAGGTAATATTTAAATTGATACTAAAAATAGGAAATGACAATTTAAATTAGTGCTACAAATAGGAATTAATTTTTAATGTTATTTTACACGTTGATTTATCTGATTTTTGCTGAGTTTTCAAAACCTTGTATGAGTTCTAACGTGGCAGCATAGCATTGGTTATTAAAAACAATTTAAGTACACAATGACGAAAATAGATGAGCTGTGAGTGCAACGTTAGTTTGAGATAAAGCTCAAGGTCTTGAGGACTGGCACAGGATTATCCAGATCAACAAAATTAAAGGATGAAGCTTTCTTGCTCTTCAAGGATATGTTGAGGCGTAACATCTATACATACAACGCTTCATTTCAGAATTAAGAATGCACCTCTTCTTACAATTTTCTCTCTTGACTTAAGATCTAGTATTCTCTAAGTATTCAAAAGAGTTGTAAATCTTCGTTCATCTAGCTCTTACAATTTGTAATAGGCTTAAGTGTTAAAAAGAGTTAGATTATTTTCATAGTTTAAACGCCTAACTTAGAATACTTTTCAAAGTGTTCAACTTGTAATCTCTATTGAGAGATTGGGATTTGCTTTTATTAAAGGGACTTGTAAGACGTTTCTTCAAGGGGAAGAAAATGCTGAGAGAAAATAGTGAGATCTTCTAGTTTGTGTTAAAGTCTATTAATAAAAGGCGTTGAAATCCTACGTAAGGGTTGAAATAGAACCCATAGGCGAGGAGTAGGTTGTTTAGAACCGAACCTCGTTAACATATCGTGTGTTATTCCTTAAGTTTATTTTCCGCACATACGTTATTTTTTTTTTACTCGACCTAAAACTATCCCAGAAAACAGTTTTTGAAAGGTCACTCAATCTCTTGAGATACTCATCCAGACAAAAATTTTAAACGCCCATACTCTTTATTCACCCCCCTCTAGAGAGTATTTTACCTCCTATTTGTAGACTGTTTTAGAGATGGGAACGACAACAAGAGGGGAGTGAATTGTTGTTTTAATAACTTTAAGTATTTTAGCCCTATTTTTGCGGAATTAGATAAAAGAAATAAAACTAAACTTAGAGCAAAATAATGAAAGAGACAACACAATTTTACGTGTAAACCTTCTAGGTCTAAATAGAAGGAAAAACCACGACCGCTCGGGATTTCAAAACTCTCCACTATGTTTTAGGCAATTCGTTACAATTACATAAAACAACTCGCTTCACTCGAAGCTTCTCTTACTGGGCCAACTTCTCCTTTCAATTGCTTCACTCAAAGCAACTCTCTTAGCTTTACTCCAACCTATTCTCTTCTCTAGCTTCACTAGAAGCTTTCTAATTCTCCCCTATACTCACCCAAGTCTAGTTACAACAATTCACTCAAAAACCCTTTTACAAGGATAAATTCTCTAAAGATAAAATCAAAGAGCTGCATAAGAAAATACAATAAGTTAATTGGCAATTTTTAAACAAAATATTTCTTGTTAATGTTTCCAAAAATAACGTATGAATTTGATTGCTCATAGGAATGCATAATTTAAGGAACAACCGAATCCTCTATTTATAGAGTTAATTTTCCTAATAAAAAGGAGGTAACTACCCACTATTCCCTTATCCCTAATAATAAGGAGAATAATATGGATCTTAAATAACAAGGTCAAAACCCACGGTTATTGCCTTAATAAAAGGTAAAATAGGTGTACACTTGATTAAATAAAACCCACGGTTTTCCTAACAATAGCTACGGTTCCCTTTTACTAACAATAGACAAATTAGTTACACGGTTCCCCTTTACTAATAATAGCTACGGTTCCCTTTTCCAATAATAGATACAGTTACCTTAAACTAATATTAGGCACGATTACCTTTAACTAATAATAGCTAAGGATCCCTTTACCAAAATCAGCTACGGTTCCCTTCACTATATTTAGCTAATTTAGTCATTCACTAAATATAGATCCGAAACAAAAGCGTAATAAAAAGGATTTAGAAAATCAGACGTTTGGTGGTTATAAAATATTTTTCCAGTTAACTTAATAATTAAATAATGCAACAAATTAATTTTAACTAATATATCAACTAAAAAATCAGAAAACATAACAATCAGAATTTTCAGCAGACGTATTTTCTTCACTCTAGTCTGGGAACACTGCACTATTTCCAAATTCCAGTTTTGTTAGATCATCAAACTTGGGAACAATAGACCTCCTGTCTACATTTGACATCCTAAGGAATATACCTTTTCTAACTTCTTTGGATTCCTTTGACGAGCACATGTTCATAGACTAAGTCATAGGTACCATCAACGATCTTAATCACGACCGGATATTGACCTGCATACAATCTCTAAAAATACATTTGCTTACATAAAATGTAGTCATCATCTAAAATTACATTCACTAGCTGTTCTGTATTATCTGGTACTTCGATTTGTTCTTGAATCAGCTGTCCTCCTACTGTTCTTTGATCTTGCTCTTTCATTACATGTTCATTATCTTCCAAATTTGCAAGACTTATTTTAAAATCATTTGTATCCTGTTCACTTGTCATAAAGTTAGTTTCTTCAAAAATAATGTGAACGGATTCTTCAACGCACATAGTTCCCCTGTTGTAAACTCTATAAGCTAACTATGAGATGAATAGCCAAGAAATATTGCTTCATCACTTCTTTCATCAAATTTTCCTATGTTTCGTTTTGCATTAACATGAACAAAGCATTTACATCCAAACACACGAAAATAGAACATATTTGGTTTTACACCTTCAAACAATTCATAGGGTGTCTTAGAAGTGATAGGTCTTATTAGTACACGATTTAAAATATAACATGTAGTATTGACAGCCTCGACTAAAAAATTTCTAGGTAGACCACTAGCAATTAACATGGTTCTAACCATTTCTTCTAATGTTCTATTTTTTCTTTCTACCACACCATTTTGTTGTGGTGATTTAGGTGCAGAAAAATTATGACTTATTCCATGTTCATTACAGTAATTCATGAAACTTGAATTTTCTAATTCTTTACCATGATCAGACCTTATGTGAATGAGTTGATTATTACTAGATTTTTGCATTTTGTTAGCAAAAGAAACAAACTCATTAAAAGCTTCATCTTTGCTTACTAAAAATAAAGTCCATGTAAATCTACTATAATCATCAACAATAACAAATACATATTGTTTTCCACTACGGCTTTGGATTTTCATAGGTCCACAAAGATCCATATGGATTAGTTCAAGCGGTTTAGAAGTGGTCACCACATTCTTTGGTTTAAAGGACGACCTTACTTGTTTTCCTTTGGCACAGGGATCACAAATCTGATCCTTTAGGAATTCTATGAATGGCAATCCTCTTACTAAGTCTTTTGATCTTAAAGTATTAATCAAAGTAAAGCTAGCATGACCTAGACGTTTATGCAAAAGAAGAGGGTCATCTTCTATGACAGTTAGACAAGTCAGACTTGATTTGGGAACAGTGTTGATGTCCACAACATAAGTGTTTCCTTTTCGGACCCTTCCAGAACAGTGTCTCCTGTGTCACTCATAGAAATAATACATTTTTCAAAAGTGAAGTTTACAAAATTACCTTTGTCACAGAATTGAGAAATACTTAGTAAGTTATGTTTTAAATTTTCGACCAAAAATACGTTATCAATTGCATGGGAACTTGACTTTCCTGCTTTCCTTTGGCGATGATTTCACCTTTCATGTTGTCACCGAAAGTCACAGTTCCCCCATCATAGGTTTCCTGTGAGAGAAATTTTGATTTATCACCTGTCATGTGCTTGGAACACCCACTATCGAGATACCATGAGTTGTTCCCCCTCACTAGAACCTGCATGAAAAATTAATTGTTAGTATTAGGAACCCAATCTTTCTTGGGTTCCTTGTCGATTTGACATGAATAAACTTTCTTAATCCAAATACGATCGACAGTCTCTATTGGAGACAGTATGCTGTTCCCTTTTGATACTTTAGATGTCTAGTTTTTCCACAGAAGGAACAGACTTTGTCACTTGGGAGATCGACATAGACATTTTTCCTTTTATTATTCTTAAAATAATTTAGGCGTTCTAAATTTTTACTTTTAGCATTTAGAATCCATTTGGAAACATTTTTGATTTTCCCTTTTTCTCTTGAATTTAATTCAAGTTTTAATTTATCATTGTCGGTTTGGTTGGACTCTAAGTTGATTTTCAAATTTTGAAAATCTGTACAAAAATTTTTAATAGATGCATCATTCAATTCCTTATTTTAGCTTAGTAATTTATATTGTGTTAATTCAACATTAAGAATAACATTTTCCTTTTAACTCTTTCCATCGTTTCCTTTAGAATTGTATTTTGATCCAACAAACTGAAAAATCTGTTTTGGACATCGGATCTAAAGGTATTTATATAGGAAATATGGTATTTACTTATCTTAAGGTCTTTTTCCAATTGGAGACATTTATCATTACATTTTTTCAGTTTATCTTGTGTCTCCATAAGCAACTCTATTAATTTATATCTATTTAATTTAAACGGATAGATAGAAAATGAATTAGAAGACTTTACCTATTTTCCTTTGGACTTCTCATTCTTGCTTTCGTGTGAGGCCATGAGACATAAGTTAGCTGTTTCTTCTTCTTCGGGGTTTTCAGTCTCATCATCAGACTCGGATTCTCCCCATGCAGCTATCATGGCTTTGCAAAAGTCGATTTTGTTGAGATTTCCTTTACTTTGTAGTCTTCCTGAATCCCTTGCATTTCCCTTGCCCTTTTCATTTTTCCATATAGGGCAATCTTTGATGGAGTGATCGGTACTTCCACATTTGTGGCATTCAAGGTTGGATTTTGTATTGGTAGTTCTTCTTTCTTTGTTATTTCTTTGATTGGTGTACCTGCTGTTTCTGAAGAACTTCTTGAATTTTCGTACCAGCATTTTAGCCTCCTCCTCATCACATTCTGATTATTCTTGATCTGCTGCTGTCAAAGCCAATCTCTTGTTTCGGGAACTGTTTGCTGTTCCCAGATGTAATTCGTGAGTCATTAGGGAACCAGCCAACTCTTCCTGATTGAATTTTGTAAAATCTTTAGATTCCTGGATGGCAGTGACCTTGGCTCTCCAGCGTTCATCTAGAGGGAAACTCCTTAGAATTTTCCTTACTTGTTCATCGGTGGGAATAAGTCTTCCAAGAGAGATAAGTTCATTTGTGATGTTAGTGAACCTTGTAAACATCTCTTGGATGCTTTCTCTTGGTTCCATAACAAACCGTTCATACTTAGACATCAACAAGTCTATCTTGGAATGCTTCACTTCACTTGTTCCCTCATGGGTAACTGCCAGCAGGTCCCAAATCTCTTTTGCAGATTTGCAAACCATAATGCGGTTATGTTCGTTTGGTCCAAGACCACAGTGAAGTAACTTAATGGCAAGAGCATTTATCTCCTTTTTCTGAAAATCATCTTTTTCATATTCGGTTATAGGTTTGGGAATAATTTCATTATTGGAGTTTGTAGTTGTTACCTCAAAGTCTCCAATTTCGATAACTCTCCAAACTTGATAATTTTCGGCTTTGATGAAGATCTCTATCCTATTCTTCCAATATGTGTAGAATTTTCCATCAAACATGGGTGGCCTTTGAGTAGAGTACCCTTCTTCCATTCGTTCATTCATTATCGACATCTCTAAAAATAGAAGGATATTGCTCTCAGGGTTTCCTAATCAAATTAGGAACAAGGCTCTGATACCAATTGTAGACTGTTTTAGAGATGGGAACGAAAACAAGAGGGGGGTGAATTGTTGTTTTAATAAGTTTAAGTATTTTATAAAATTAGATAAAAGAAATAAAACTAAACTTAGAGCAAAAAAATGAAAGAAACAACACAATTTTACGTGGAAACCTTCTAGGCCTAAATAGAAGGAAAAACCACGACCCTTCGGGATTTCAAAACTCTCCACTATGTTTTAGGCAATTCGTTACAATTACATAAAACAACTCGCTTGACTCGAAGCTTCTCTTACTGGGCTAACTTCTCCTTGCAATTGCTTCACTCAAAGCAACTCTCTTAGCTTTACTCCAACCTATTCTCTTCTCTAGCTTCACTAGAAGCTTTCTAATTCTCCCCTAGACTCACCCAAGTCTAGTTACAACAATTCACTAAAAAAACCCTTTTACAAGGATAAATTCTCTAAAGATAAAATCGAAGAGCTGCACAAGAAAATACAATAAGTTAATTGACAATTTTTAAACAAAATATTTCTTGTTAATTTTTCCAAAAATAAGGTATGAATTTGATTGCTCATACGAATGCATAATTTGAGGAATAACGGAATCCTCTATTTATAAATTTGATTTCCCTAATAAAAAGGAGGTAACTATCTAATATTCCCTTATCCCTAATAATAAGGAGAATAATATGGATCTTAAATAAGAAGGTCAAAACCCACGGTTATTGCCTTAATAAAAGGCAAAATAGGTGTACACTTGATTAAATAAAACCCACGGTTTTCCTAACAATAGCTACGGTTCTCTTTTACTAACAATAAGCAAATTAGTTACTCGGTTCCCCTTTACTAAAAATAGTTACGGTTCCCTTTTCCAATAAAAGGTACGGTTACCTTTAACTAATATTAGGCACGGTTACCTTTAACTAAAAATAGCCAAGGATCCCTTTACCAAAATTAGTTACGGTTCCCTTCACTATATTTAGCTAATTTAGTCATTCACTAAATATAGATCCGAAAATAAAGTCTAATAAAAAGGATTTAGAAAATCACACGTTAGGTGGTTATAAAATATTTTTCCAATTAACTTAATAATAATTAAATAATGAAATAAATTAATTTTAACTAATACATCAACTAAAAACTCAGAAAACATAATAATCAGAATTTCCAACAGACGTATTTTTCTTCAGACTCCAGTCTTGGAACACTGCACTGTTTCCAAATTTCAGTTTCGTTAGATCATCAAACTTGGGAACAGTAGACCTCCTGTCTACATTTGACATCCTAAGCGATATACCTTTTCTAACTTCTTTGGATTCTTTTGACGAGTACATGTTCACAGACTAAGTCATAGGTACCATCAACGATCTTAATCATGACAGAATATTAACCTGCATACAATCTCTAAAAATACATTTGTTTACATAAAGTGTAGTTATTATCAAAACGTAAGAGAGTCAACACTATCAACTTTCAATTGGTATTAGAGTTGAGTTTGACATATAAAGACTAATATCTTGTGATGGATCCATTAAGAGAGGGGTTGTTTGCTCAAGGTCGTTCGTGCTCTAGGCCTTCTTTGTTTTGTGGAACAAATTTCTCTCATTGGAAAACTTTGATGAAGACGTTTGTGATTGATCAAGATATGTAACTTTGGGACATCATAACTAAAGGACCTAAGGTATCCATGAAAAAGGACGCTCAAGGAAACAACGTATTAAAAATCAAATCCGAATATTCAAAAAGTGATTTGGAATCTGTTTCCAAGAACTATAGGGAAATGAATTAATTGTGTTGTGCTTTGAATGGTACCGAGTTCAATAGAGTTTCTTCATGCACTAGTGTTAAGGAAATATGGGATAAGTTAGTTGTGACATATGAAGGAATAAGTCAAGTGAAGGATACTAAGATCAACATCCTCATGCATCAATACGAAATGTTCAAGATGAAAAAGGATGAGAACATTAATGAAATGTTTACTCGATTTACATTTATTACTAACAGTTTGAATTCTCTTGGCCAAACTTTTACTAATGTAGAAAAAATCCAAAAGGTCTTGAGGTGTCTTCCAAGATCTAAATGGGGTCCAAAAGTCACCGTCATTGAAGAAGCTCAAGACTTGAGAGTTCTATCACTTGACGATCTACTTAGAAAACTCACAACTCACGAACTTACCCTACATGATGATGGAGAAAGTGATGTAACACCTTCCATGAAGAATCTTGCACTAAAGGCAAAGAAACATCATGACTCCTCAAGCGATGATAAAGAAAGTGACGATGAGGAAGATCCATTTTCCTTGATCACAAAAGGTCTAAAAGGAATCATGAAGATGCGAAAAAGATTTATGAAATTTAAATCTAGAAACAAAGGTAAGTCTTCAAACTCTAACTATAATTCTAAAACTAACAAACTTGCTTGCTTTGAATGTCGATCTATTGAACATCTTGTAAAGGAATGCCCTAAGAAGAAAAGAGAATCTTACAAGAAAAATAAGAAGAAACAAGCAATGGTTGCTACATGGAGTGATTCCGAAGGATCAACCGAATCCGAAAGTGAAGATGGTCAAGCTCACTTATGTCTTATAGCTAATGATGATAATGATAATGATCTAGAACAAAATCATAAAGAGATACTTGAATTTCTTAATTCTTGTTCTAAAGATGAATTAGTTAAAGCTCTCTTTGACATGTTTCAAATTGAAAAGATCTTAAAATATGAGAAAAACATTCTAGAAAATAAAATTCGTCACTATGTTGAAGGTTGTGAAGACCTTACAAAGAAAAATGAATCGCTAAAGGCTGAAATAGTAAAATTTGAAAAGATTGTCAAAGTCTTGAAAGAACAGAATCTCAGCCAGACGAAACAACTCATTGATCTTAAGAATGAAAACAATGATCTTGAGTCCAAGCTCAAGACTCTGAGAAAAATTTACAAGCATTAACAAAGTTAAATGAATCTGAATCTAAGTTCACAAAAATGCTTACATGCCAAAAAGGATTCAATGATAAACGTGGTATAGGTTATAATAATATCACAGATAACTATAAAAGTAAAACCACATTTGTTAAGAGTGCATACAAACATAGACGTACACCTACTTGCTCATATTGTTGCAAAGAAGGACATATCAAGTTTGTATGTCCGTACAGACGAAACGACAATTATATTATTAAGAATTCCTTTCCTCTTGAATTACGTGGACAGATAAAGAAAATATGGGTTCCCAAAGGGACAAGACCACCTAACATAGTCTACCTTGAATACGGTCCCAAATTTGTCACTTGGATAGCCAAGTAAAGTTGAGAAAATGTTATTTTTTTATTATTTTGTAGGAAAAGCAAAAGTGGATCTTAGATAAAGGATGCTCGAGACATATGAGTGGTAAAGTTTCTTTATTTCTGAAATTAAGGAAAGATGCAATGGCTCGATCCCCCTAGGAGGTTAAGGTAAATGCAAACTTTTAGGTGTTGAAAAGTTGGTAAAAATTCATCTAAAACTATTGATAATGTCTATTTGGTTGAACGTCTAAAATTTAACTTGCTAAGTGTGTCTCAACTATGTGATAAAGGTAATCAAGTAATCTTTGATAAAGAAAAATGTGTTTTTAAAAACCCTAACACCGGAGATACATTTATTACCGCCCTTAGACATGATAATGTTTATGCTTTGAATACTAACGAAATTGAAGCTTAGAATTTTAAGTGCTTGAAGGCTATGACACATGATCCAAAACTATGACATAGACGTCTTGGTCACATCAATACTCATACCATGCATGAGTTGGTAAGTAAAGACCTAAGTAAGGGACTTCTAGCTCTTGACTATAAACATAGTCCTACATGTGACGCATGCATTAGAGGAAAATAAGTAAGAAGTTCATTTAAACTGAAGAAAATGGTAAGTAGTTCAAGACCATGTGAGCTTTTACATATTGATCTATATGGACTAATGCGTGTACGGAGCATAAGAGGTAAATCTTACATTCAAGTTACAGTTGATGATTATTCTAGATTTACGTGGGTTGATTTTTTGAAGGATAAAAGTGAAGCCTTGAAACCGTTCTCAAGACGTTTTAAGGAAATGCAAACTCAGCTAAATCTTCCAATAGTCTCGATTAGAAATGAACATGGGAGAGAATTTGATCAACTAGGCTTTGACTCCTTTTGTGAAAAATACGGCATAATCCATAACTTTTCAGCTCTAAGGACACCTTAACAAAATGGCGTGGTTGAAAGGAAAAATCGAACCTTAGAGGAAATGGCTAGCATAATGCTTATAGTAAATGGATTAGCCAAACATTATTGGGTCGAGGCTGTTAACACGGCAAATTATGTCTTAAATAGGTGCCTTATTAGACCCATACTTAGGAAAACCCCCTATGAATTATTCAAAGGAAGATAACCAATCATAGCTTATCTTAGACCATTTGGTTGAAAATTTTTTATCCATAATAATCGCAAGGATAATCTAGGTAAATTTGATGCTAGAAGTGACGAAGGTATATTCCTTGGATACTCACTGAATAGTAAAGCCAATAGAGTTCTAAACAAGCGTACAAGTATGGTTGAGGAATGTATACATGTAGTATTTGATGAATCTGACATTGGAACATTAACTGAAGGATTTAAAGAGTTAAACCCTAATAAACATTTTGATGGTAAAAGTGATGAAGAATTGGATGTTAATGGTATTAGTGAAGTTAAAAGAAAGAACATGTAGGATACCATACAAAGTCTTGATGAGGTTGTAGAAAAACAGGTTGTAAACATTCAAGACTCATAGCTTAAATCCTGGAAAAAGGTCCTGAACGTACTGCTTTAGATACACCAATTAGAATTCCCTCTATGGAAGTAGGAACAAGTTCTTTGAATGATTACACACCATCCATATTACGAAGACTTAGAATGTCATCTCAACATCCTCCAGAAAATATCATAAGTGATCCAAACAGAGTTACACAAACTCGAACCTCTATTAAGAATTTATGTGCATTTTTGGCTTTTGTTCCTCTTGTACAACCAAAGGATGTTAAAGAAGCTATACAAGAACCAGAGTGGATCATTTCTATAGTTGAAAGGCCTCCAGATCCTACTATTACTAGAACTAGATGGGTCTTTCGCAACAAGCTCAATGAGGATGGAGACAGTATAAGGATTAAATCAAGGCCGGTAGCTCAAGGTTATAATCAAGAAGAAGGTATAGATTATGATGAGACTTTCGCTCCAGTTGTAAGGTTAGAATCTATCCGTATTATGCTTGCTTTTGCTTCATACATGAATATTAAACTATATCAAATGGATGTTAATTGTGCTTTCTTAAATGGCTACTTACAAGAGGAAGTGTATGTTAAGCAACCATGTAGCTTTGAAAATTTTGATCTACCCAATCATGTGTTTAAACTAAATAAATCACTGTATGGCTTGAAACAAGCTCCAAGGGCTTGGTATGACAGATTTAGCTCACATTTACTTGAAAATGATTTTCAACGAGGAAAAATTGATAAAACTCTTTTCATTAAAACTAAAGGAAAAGATATTCTTGTTGTTGAATTATATGTTGATGATATATTTTTTGGAGCTACTAATGATTCTTTGTGCAAGGAATTTTCTGAGATTATGTGCAAGGAATTCGAAATGAGCATGATGGGAGACTTTACATTTTTTCTTGGACTACAAATACAGTAAAAGAAAGATGGAAAATTTATTTGTCAAAGTAAATATGTTAGAGATTTGCTAAAGAAGTACAACATTGATCAATGTAAAGTTGCTAATACACCTATGAGTGTAACACTAAATCTAGACCAAGACGTAAATGGTAAGAGTATTGATCAAAAGACTTATAGAGCTATGGTTGGTTCTTTATTGTATTTAACTGCTAGTCGTCCTGATATTATGTTTAGTGTTTGCTTATGTGCTCGTTTTCAAGCAAACCCAAAATAATCTCACTTAATAGCAGTTAAGAGAATCTTTAGATATTTGCATGGGACTAAAGACTTCGGTCTATGGTACCCTAGTTGTGGAAATTTTAGTTTGATTGGTTTTTCAGATGCTGATTATGATAGTTATAAAGTGGATAGAAAAAGCACTTCAGGATTGTGTCAATTCTTGGGAAATTCATTGATCTCATGGTATTCCAAAAAGCAAAATTCAGTTGCTCTATCTACAACTGAAGCTGAATACAAAGCTGCAGGTGCATGTTGTTCTCAAATCTTATGGATTGCATAACAACTTCGAGATCTTTGAATTGATCTCAAAGGTATTCAAATAAAATGTGATAATACAAGTGCAATTTGTATTACTAAAAATCCAGTACAATATTCACGTACAAAACATATTGAAGTTCGTCACCATTTCATACGAGATCATGTTAAATAAGGTCATATTACTCTATCTTTTATCTCTACAGAAAATCAATTAGCTGATATATTTACAAAACCTTTAAGTCATGATAGATTTGCATATATTCGTATGAAACTTGGCATGCTAAATGATGTTGCATGAACTAAGGGGGAGTTATGATATAAGAGTAAAGGTTCAACAGTAAAGGTAAAATTTTACTTAATACCACGTATGTATTAAGGGGGATCATTACATATTATTTACATGTTTTGATTATGGTTGTATGTATGTGTGTTTATACATGTGTTTGAGAATTAAAAATTTGATTTCAATTTCTTAAATATTATTTGTTTTATATAAATATACAAAAAATGGGATTTATAATTAAATACCTTTAATTAATAAAGGATGTTTAATTATCTAAAGTTAAATTGTTTGCCTATCTCATTTGGGACGTTAACTTACAAATTACTCATTTGTGAATTTGGTCCTAATCAAACTAACAGTTCAAATTGATTTCATAATTACACTTCAAATGCATTTCATCACATCATTCACGCACACATCACACCTATCAAATTTCTCTCAAAATTAAAGTTTTACCTTTCCCTAATGTCCAATCTATACTTATTGAAGTACAAATGCAATGTACATTCTCACCTTCAAATAACTTGTGAACCGTCCCTTTCCCATTCCACCCCAACCTTTTCTAATGTTTGTGAAATCAAAGTGTTTTTGCTAGAATTGCATGATAAGTGTCTACATTAACTTTTATGCTAGACTCTTTTATGAAGGACATGAAGGGAATGGTAGTTGAAGAGGTAACCATAGAAGAGAAGGAAGTTGAAAAAGAGAATAAGGTATCCAAAGAGGAGAAGGCCGCTGAAGAAGAGAAAGAAGAAGAGAAGAAGGATGAAGAGAAGGAGGAAAAAGAGAATCCAGAAGAAGTTGATGTTACCCCTCATTCAAACAATTCCACCATTTGTTGAAGCTACACCAATCACCACTTCACCTGGTAAACCAAAACCTTCCAAGAAGAGGAAGACTAGGTCTAGGAAGTGCTTTAAATTTCTGTTGGATGATAAACAATTTTTAATGACGGCAAACTATATTGTTTTGATTAACAATCCCAACATTTTACTCCTTGTTTGCTTTTTGATGAAAGTAAAAAAGGAGGAGAAATATTATGTAAATTATGCTTATTTTATACTTGCTTATTTTTTGCTTGCTTGCTTTACATGTTGCATACATATTAGTTTTGCTAGATGATGCATATTGCTTGATTGTTCATTGCTGGATGCATTCATGCTTCATGTTTATTCATTAAAATTTATGTTTATTTTTATTTGATTGATAATTATAATGTTTGATGATATGATTATAATTGCTGATTATTGTTCATGGTCATGGTAATATGTTCTTAGTTGCTGATTATTGTTCATATTCATGAAGATTGATAATCATGTTATTGATGTTAAAACATTGATATGATGATATGATGTTTATCTTTGCATGTATTGTGATTAGTTACTTGTTTACTTGTGATAATATATATCTTATTAATAATTTTATTATCCATGCATGAAACCTTATTGGTTTGTGATAATGAGATGCATGAAAATTTATTGGTTTATACTATTTTGTTTTTATACTGTTTTGTTTTGAAACTGTTTTCAAAGTCTTGAAAACATTCTGGTTCATGATATCTTGTTATTCTTATCGTGTTTTTCAATTCTTGTTAACTTAGTAATATGTTTTAGAAGAATATGGTTTTGACTTTCATCAAGGGGGAGATTGAAGACTCAACTCTCTTAAATGATGATAATTCAAAACACATATTAATTAAACAAATAAATTAAGTATTTACATTTAGCTGTTTAAGTTGGTCTAAAATCATATTGGATATAAATTTAATAATTAATATATATGTTTAATTCCGAATTGTTGGAACATGCTTAAGTAACTTAAGCTTAACTTAAGCTTATCTTAAGGTTGAATTTATAAGTCTTGAAATTAGTTTCAATGTCTTGAAAGTGATTATGTTTTTAATAAGGTTAGTTTCGTAATTATCTTTGAAATATTTTAATAGGTCAAGGTTTATTAAAATTAACTTTGAAATATTTTAATAGGTCAAGGTTTATTAAAATTAACTTTGAAATATTTTAATAGGTCAAGCTTTATTAAAATTATCTTTGAAATATTTTAATAGGTTAAAATATTGAAAATAAGTTTGTTTATATGTTTGTTATTAACGTTTGAATATTTAATTTGAATTTAAAATATGTGCTTAAAATAGTTGGATGATTAAATATCCATAGTACAAGCTAAACACGTTTTGTTATTATTAGTACATGTTAATATTTGAATTTAAATTAAGTTGTTAAGCTAATTAAAGAGTTTCCTATAAATAAGGTAATATTTAAATTGATACTAAAAATAGGAAATGACAATTTAAATTAATGCTAAAAATAGGAATTAATTTTTAATATTATTTTACACGTTGATTTATCTGATTTTTGCTGAGTTTTCAATACCTCGTACGAGTTCTAACATGACAGGATAACATTGGTTATTAAAAACAAATTACAGCACACAATGATGAAAATAGATGAGTTGTGAGTGCAACGTCAGTTTGAGATAAAGCTCAAGGTCTTGAGGACTGGCACAGGATTATTCAGATCAACAAAATTAACGGATGAAGCTTTCTTGCTCTTTAAGGATATGTTGAGGCGTAACATCTATATCTACTCATTTAAGAATTAAGAATGCACCTCTTCTTACAATTTTCTCGCTTGACTTAAGATCTAATATTCTTTAAGTATTCAAAAGAGTTGTAATTCTTCGTTCATCTAGCTCTTACAATTTGTAATAGGCTTAAGTTTTAAAACGAGTTAGATTATTTTCATAGTTTAATATGCCTAACTTAGAATACTTTTCAAAGTGTTCAACTTGTAATCTCTATTGAGAGATTGATATTTGCTTTTATTAAAGGGACTTGTAAAACGTTTCTTCAAGGGGAAGAACGTGGTGAGAAAAGCTAGTGAGATCTTCTTGTTTGTCTTAAAGTCTATTAATAAAAGGCGTTGAAATCCTACGGGTTGAAAGAGAACCTATAGGCCGGGAGTAGGTTGTTTAGAACCGAACCTCGTTAACATATCGTGTGTTATTCATTAAGTTTATTTTCCGCACATACGTTATTATTTTATTACTCGACCTAAAACAGTCCCAGAAAACAGTTTTTGAAAGGTCACTCAATCTTTTGCAATATTCTTCCGAACAAAAATTTTAAACGCCCATACTCTCTATTCACCCCCCTCCCCCCTAGAGAGTATTCGATCTTCTATCAACTTTATAAAATGACACAAGTTTATTGGAAAAAAAAGCGTTTTACAAAATCTTTGATGAGTATCGGAAATATATGTGTTGTTGGGTCAACCAACTCATATTTGATGGGACAAGCCAAAAGGCCCGATAACTCTATTAACCAGTCAAGGCACCAGAAGGCCCATCCCAAAGAGTGAAGTTACCAAAATGCCCCTGGTCAGTCTTTTAAGGTCATTTATTACCCTATAAGTATTCACATTTATTACCATTTATGGTATGTGGTTTTCTCTCTCTAAACCTCAATTACTTACATTCGTTTCTTGTTTCATATTACCGACCACTGACTTAAGCATCGGAGGGGCTTTCCGGGAAACCGCCCCCGGACAAGTAACTTTGTTCGTTTTGCAGGTCACCTTCCGAATCTTGTCTAAGTTATTTGGTGCCGTCTATGGGGAGCATTCAACAAATACACCTTACGATTTAACTTGAACAAAAAGCCATGAATTCCAAGCGCAATACCCGAGCAAATACGCGGTAGTGATAACACCATTTGGTCAACTCAGTTCATGATCAGGAGTCGAGTCCGAACAACGCCCCCCGCCGAACTTCGTCACTCGGCGGGATCTGGACGCTTTTGCCGCAACTATTATAACTCGTTTTTAGAAACCCCAACAGAAGAGTATTCGGCATTTTTCTCGTCGACACACAGATTAAGCCCCAACCTTCAACCAACAGAATCCTCGCCATAATCAAGACTTTTGGATTGAGGATGTGGTTGAAAGCCAAGAGTCCCCTTACCAAAGGATGTCGGGGAGTCGCCGTCCAACGAACTCTCCTGCACCGGATCCTTACAGAGATAACTAATCAGGATCCTAACTAAGCTCCTGAAAGTTCAAGATTTGATGCTCACCATATTATTAACAGGAGGAAGTTGAAAGGGCAAGACGCAAGGACCTACCTCAACTCAAAGAGGGTGGGAAAAGAAATACCGGATGAATCTTACCACAGCCCCCTCCGGCGAGTAGAGCACGTAAGGGAGGAACCCCTCTTTGCCCCCGTCATTTTCTAAACGCCTCTGTCAGCCCGAATACTATCCATATAGAACCTACATAAGGTCAAGGTATCGGGAATAAAGCCTTTTGATGGGTCGGATGATCCTGCGGAGCACATCGCATCATACCGCGCCCATATGGCAGTCAGTACGACATGCGAGGCCATGCTATGCAAGTTCTTCCCTACTACTTTCTCGGGGCTGGCCCTTAACTAGTACACGACCCTATCACCAGGAAGTGTAGACAGTTTCGCATCCCTTGAATCGCTCTTCCTTGACCATTTTTTTGCCGCCAAGAGGCAAGGAAAATCCAACGTCCACTTGATATCCGTGATACAAAGGGAGGGAGAATCCGTCACCTCCTACATTCAGAGGTTTCACGAGGAAGTCCTATCGATACCGAGAGCTAACGATTTGACCACGGTCCTAGCTTTGATCAATGGCGTCCGAACGCCAAAACTGAAATGAAAGCTCCTAGAGCACGACCGTTCTACCTACGTCGAAGCTATGGAGATAGTTCAGAGATTTATTCGGGCGCCTGACATCTGCATACCCCTAGATTCCAAGAAGAAGAAGGACAAGGCAGAAGATCACAAGAACGGACTCCTAACCGGCGTAACTCGGACTCCTATCGGAGAGAGAGGTTCCACTCGCCGATGGGACCTCCCCAGGATGAAGGCAGCAGACAGGCATAGGCTTACCTTACATACAAAGCCAAGGATAACAGGGAATCCCGTTTCAACAGTAGACAGAAGTATATGTTCTATTCGGTCAGAGAGCAATTGCTCATCCCTCCTAAGGTTTAGACGTCCCAGAATAGGAGAAACATGGATTTATGGTGCGAGTACCACAAAGAACACGAGCACACTTTGTCTCAATCCCGTGAATTGAAGAAAGTCCTTGATAGATTAGCCGATGAAGGGAAGCTAGATAGATATCTAAAACGTGACAACAGCCGACCTCGGGGTCCCCAAGAAGATATTCGCCAAAGAAATATAAGGAGATCAAACGGAAATGATCAACAGTCCGACGCCACTGAAGGTATAATTTATATGATATCAGGAGGATATTCCGAATACTACCCCAGTAATCGTTCAATCAAAGATAGCGTTCATACCCTGAAATTTATGACTGCCAAAGACAAACGAGCAGTAGACGGACCGAAGATGATATTCGGAGAAGTTAGTCAGCCCATTCAGCATCCTCATTCCGACCCCATTGTACTTACCATCAAGGTAGGCTTCATGAACGTCAGGAGGGTTCTGGCAGACACCGGCAGCACGACAGACTTGATAACTATGGACTGTTTGAAACAGCTCAAATACGGCTCCGAGCAGTTAGAGAAGCTAGAACTGCCACTGGTCGGATTTGGAGGGAACGGAGTCTGCCCATCCGGCACTATACTTCTACCAGTCAGATTTTGAGAGAAGGGAAATCGCCGAACCTTACCGGCTCGCTTCACTGTAGTGGACATTCCATTTCCATACAACATTATCATGGGTCTTCCCCTCATCAACAAAGTCAAAGCCGTCATATCCACACACCAACTGCTCATCCAGTATGAAAAGGACGATGGCAAAGTCGGAATTTCGTACAGGGATCAAAAAATCTCAAGAGAATGTCAGGTCAATTCGCTTAAAATGGGGATCGAGAGCAATGAGCACAAGAACGAAAGCCGGAAGAGAAAAGCAGAGCAGGTAGAGTCAGTTTTACACATGGTCGATAATGACACCCGTAAAACGACTCAACCTGAGCCAGTAGAAGGATATGAAGAAGTTGCAATTTGGGGCTCAGAAAAAATACGTATTGGCAAGAATTTAGTCGGACCCATAAGGGAAGACCGAATAGCTGTTATTCGGTAATAATGGGAGGTGTTTGCCTATGCCGTCGAAGAAATGCCTGGAATTCCAGCCGAGGTAGCTTCACATCACCTCGACATCAAACCCCGCTACAAGCTGGTTATGCAAAAGCTACGACATCAAGGTTTAGAAAGAGCACGAGCCACCAAAGAAGAAGTTGATCGGCTGTTGAAAGCCGGATTCATTAAAGAATGGAAGTACTCGGACTGGTTAGCTAACGTAGTTCTTGTGAAGAAACCATCCGAAAAATGGAGGATGTGTGTGGACTTTTCAGATTGAACAAAGCCTGCCTAAAATATGACTATCCGCTACCCAAGATAGAGAAGTTGGTTGATTCTACTGCCGGCCACGCTTTGTTGAGTTTCATGGATGTCAACGCCGAATATCACCAAATCTCACTACCCACGGAAGACAGGCCGCACACCGCCTTTATCACCCCCACGGGGGTTGATGCCTTTCGGCCTGAAAAACGCGAGGGCAACTTACCAATGGATGGTTAATAAGATATTCAAGGACCAAATCAGCTAAAACTTGGCAGTGTACGTTGATGACATGATAGCCAAAAGCAAAAGGGTTGAGGACCACGCCGAACACCTTCGTGAGACTTTTGAAACCCTCCTCGCCAACAGAATGCGCCTTAATCCTAAGAAATGTGTTTTTGGAATCACCGGTGGAAAATGCCTCGGCTTCCTTATTGATGAAAGAGGAATCGAGGCTAATCTGGACAAGATACAAGAAATCTTGGCAATGAAGTCACCAAGAACTGTCATGGGGGTGCAACGCCTCACCGGCTGCATCGCAGCTTTGAGCCGTTTTTTTGTCAAAATTAGCTAATTTCAAATGGGATGAAGAGGCCGAAAAAGCATTCATTGAACTAAATAAATCCCTTGCCGAAATGCCCAATCTCGTTTCCCCCTTACCGGGCGAAACTTTGTATCTATATATATCTATTTCAGACTATTCATTGAGTGCGGTGCTGGTGGCGGAAAGACACAAGCAACAAGTGCCCATTTACTATATCAACCACGCTTTACACGGTTCAGAGTTCCGCTATAGTCCAATTGAAAAATCACTCTTCGCTTTGGTCATGGCCAGTCGAAAGCTTAAACCATACTTTCAGTCACACCCCACTGTTGTGCGAACCTCTCAGCCTATGAAAAAGCTGCTGGAAAGCAAAAATCAATCAGCCCGTGTCGCAGACTAGGCCAATCAACTGGCCGATTATGGAATCGAATATGAATCTAGAACGGGCATCAAGGCACAAGCTCTGGCGGATTTCATCACAGAGATGACCGGATCAATAGAATAAGTTCCCTCGGAAGAAGCGTGGAAATTGTACGTCGACGGATCCTCCACTCGTCTTTGTTCTGGAGCGGGATTACTCATAATCTCTCCCAATGGTGGTAGAATAGAACATGCAGTGCGATTTAACTTCTCAGCCACTAACAACAAAGCCGAGTACGAAGCCCTATTGTTGGGATTAGGAATATGCCTTGCATCCAGAGCAAAAAAGGTTGTTGCACATACGGACTCGCAACTTATCACAGGGCATGTGAATGGCGATTATAAAGCGAAGGATGACAGCATGAAGATGTACCTCGCCAAGGTCAAGGAAGCAGTGGCAAAATTTGACTTGGTGGTAATTCTTTACATTCCTAGATCCGAGAATGCACAAGCCGATGCCCTGTCGAGATTGGCAAGTTTGACCATAAATGACGAGCCACGGAGTATAGTTTTGGAAGTACTACCAAGCCAGAGCATTAACGCCTTTATAGAAGGAGTGAATTGCACTGGCTCTTGGATGCCTACATAGTGTTTTTGAGAGACGAACAGCTATTAGAGGACCCTCAGCTAGGGCCAATCATCATGAAAAAGGTGAAATGGTTTGAATTGTATGACGGGGCGCTGTATAAGAAGTCTTACACTCGCCCCCTTCTCAAGTGCGGAACTCCGACCGATGGGAATTACATTCTGTGCGAGATACACGAAGGGGCATGTGGCACACATCAAGAGATACAGACCCTAATTGTGAAGACTTTGAGAAGTGGGTACTATTGACCCAGCCTTAAGGCCGGCGCCGAAAAATTGATCAAGACTTGTGAAAATTGTCACTTTTATGGAGAAGTGCCTCGCCGGCCCACCAACTATCACTAGTGGAAAAAAACATATTTGCTGCTTATCATTTACTGCAGTTTTTGTATATTTGCAGCAATAAATAGAAAAAAGAATTGGAAAAAAAAACAATTAATTGCTGCGGTTTTATTGCGTGACTGCAGCAAATACTCTATTGCAACATTAATTGCTGCGGTTTTTCTAGTGACCGCAGCAAATAACCCTTACACAATTGCTTAATTGCTATGGTTATCAAGGGGGCCCGCAGCAAATACCTTTACAGATAAATGAAAATTCAGATGAGCAGCATTAATTGCTGCGGTTGAGGCTATGGCCCGCAGCAAATAACCGTTGGAAAAAAAATTTACACAGCAGTTTTACAGTAGCATAAAGCCGCCATTTCTTTTTTCACAAAACACTTCTACAGCGTACACTATACACTTTGCTTCGTTCTCTCAAACCCATTGAACAAACGCTTCATCTTCATCTTCCTCTTCATCTGCTTCGTTGGTCTTCTTCATCTTCACAAATGTAACAGCCTTCTTCTTCAAAGTTCTTCATCTATTTCTGCAAACTCAAAAACGCTGTGTGTTAACAGTTTCTTCAAAGTTCTTCATCTTCTTGGTTCATAAACCCACGAAATTTAATACTTGGGTCTTGTTCATCTTCAAAACCCACGACATTAAGGTTTTTTTTCTCCTTTTAATTTGTTAAGCATTTAAGTTTTGCAAGATATTCATGATAAAACTCGAAAATTATGGCAACCGTTTGTATACTAATTTTGTTTCTCTGTTTTTCGTTGTAGTTAACATAACCCACAAAATCAAGGTAATTATATTTATTTTACTAATTTGCAAGTTCATATCTTTATTGTTTAACATGTAATTTAGTAATGTAGTGAATTTTTGTTTGAATTGTTATTTGCAAATGATATGTACTGTTTTGCTTTTTCTTGCAAGATATTCAATAACGTTATAATAAATTAAAACATATACATTCTGAATTTCTTCATTGTTCATACGACTGTTGCACTTCTCTCTTTCAAACAGAAACATATTACTACGGTTATTGCTCTTCATCTTTGTTCATCATCTACTTCATCATCATCTTTGTTCTTGTTCTTGTTCTTCTTCATCATTCTTGCTCTTCTTCATCATCTACTTCTTGAAACTGCTCTTCTTAAACCCACGAAACATATTTCTTCTTAAACATACTGTTACGTTGCACATTGTGGTTTGCTCTTCTTAAACCCACGAAAAACCCACGAAAATTCAAGGTATTTTTTCATTTTGATTTTGTAAGTTAGGTTTAAATTTGTCATACTTTATATATGAAAGTGTATGTTGTTGTTGTTTTTAAGTTTTAAGTTTATCATATATATCATGTTTTGTTATATTTTTAAGTAATTTCTTTATTTTATTTATGAATGTGTATGTAGTTGTGGTTTTTATGTTTTAAATTTATCATAATTGTTTTTATAGTTTGTAAATTAGGTTTAATTAAGTTTGTTTATGGTTAAATGAATGAGTTGTTGATATGAATGTTAAGTTGTTGATATATCCAAGTTTAGGAATGTGATTTTATTTTTATTGTTTTATATGGTGTTAATATATATGAATATTAATTATAGTTAGTACAATAAACATCATTTGGAAAGTTTAAAAAACATTGTTTTATTATTTGGGTTAATTAGGGTTAAATGAATGATTTTTACTTAATTTTCTGGTTAGTTAGAGTTCGTTAAGTATATATGTTTAAAAGTTGTGTATTAATTTTATTTTGAATTAATTAATCACACTAATTAGGATCACAAAAGATCGTTCTTTGATGTGTGGAAGCATTGAATCGTCGAAATTTATTGATGGCGTATTCGAATTTTGTAGTATTGCGGTTGAACATCAAGTTAGGACGGGGGGAGTTGGTTTTTATTGCCCATGTGTCAGTTGTGGCAATGTATCAAAGGTAGATAGTGTTGATATCCTTAGGGAGCACATACTTAAACATTTGTTTAGGCCTCAATATCATGTTTTGGATTGGCATGGTGAGGAGGGAGTTTACAAAGAGAAAAGTGTTGTTGAGGACGTCAATAATGTGGCCGAAGTCAATGAGGATGTAGTAGATCATGTTGATCGGTATGAGACAGATGAAGAGAATGTCTATGAGGATGTGGATCGTGTAGATGAGATGATGGAGGGAGTCGAGGATGAGTTAGGAAAACGTGCTCGTGTTTTTGACTTGTTGACAGAGGCTTCTCAAAAGCCTTTGTACCCTGGATGTACAAAGTTCACCAAACTAACAGCCGTGTTGACAATTTTCAACATTAAGTCAAAGTTCAATAGGAGTGACACTAGTTTCACAATGTTATTAGAAGCGTTAGGTGAGATGCTTCCTGAGGGAAATGAACTTCCAAAGTCGACATATTATGCCAAAAAGCTCATGTGTCCTTTCGGCTTAGAGTACCAGAAGATTCATACGTGTCCGAATGATTGTATGTTGTATCGGAATGAAAACGAGAACTTAAAAGAGTGTCCTAGGTGTGGGTTATCGCGCTACAAGCTTAAAGGGGCTCGGGATGCTAAAGAGCCCCCGGCTAAGGTATTGTGGTATCTTCCAATAATACCTAGATTCAAGCGCTTGTTTTCTATAAAGAAAGATGCGTTAAATTTGAGGTGGCATTCAGATAGGGTGAAGAAAGGTCAATTGCTCACACATCCATTTGATTCTCCGGAGTGGAAGAGTATTGATAGGTTGCATAAGACTTTTGGGGATGAGGTTCGTAATTTAAGGCTAGGACTGTGTACGGATGGAATGAACCCATTCGGCAATCTTAGTTCTCAACATAGTACTTGGCCGGTACTTTTACTGATCTATAATTTGCCACCTTAGTTGTGTATGAAGCGTAAGTACATTATGCTTTCGCTTCTTATCTCGGGTCCTAAACAACCTGGCCATGACATAGATGTATATCTTGCAGCTCTCGTTGAGGATTTGAGAAAGATGTGGGATGAAGGCGTTTCAGTGTTTGATGCATATGCTAATGAGGAGTTCACATTGCGTGCAATGCTTATCGGGTTATAAGAGCAAAGGGAAGAAAGCATGCCCTATATGTATCGATGACATGGAATCTACGTGGATTTCTAAGTGCAAACACGTATTCATGCACCATTAAAAGTTCCTCCCACGAGACCACCAATATCGTAAGAAGAAGAAGTTGTTCAACAGGGAGGTTAAGGAACGTGTAGCTTGTCGACCGTTGACCGGTTATGAGGTTTATGAACAGGTTAAGGGAGTTGAGATTGTATTTGGTAAAACGGGGCAAGTGCAAGGGGGTGAAGACCGATTAAGGAAAAAATCAATCTTTTGGAAGCTTCCATATTGGAGAGATCTACAGGTTAGACATTGTCTTGACGTTATGCATATAGAGAAAAATGTATGCGATGCCATACTCGGGACTCTCATGAACATTCTGGGTAAGACAAAGGATGTTAGGTTCGTGCGAGATTGGTTTGAATGTAAGGGTCTTCGTCCGGAGTTGTGGGCACATGTTAAGGTGAGTAAGAAAAGAAATAGAGCTGATGAAGTTGGTGGCAGTAAGAAGAAGATGAGTAATGACAAAGTTTATTTGCCTCCAGCTTGCTACACATTGTCCAAAGCAGAGAAGAAGACATTTTGTGAGTGTTTGTATGGCATTAAGGTTCCGTCTGGGTACACATCCAACATGAAGAGATTTGTGAGCCTAGGTGGTGAGCTGAAGTTGGGAAGCATGAAATCTCACGATTGCCATGTAACGATGCAAGTGTTCTTACCAATTGCAATCCGTGGAATACTGCCAAAACATGTGAGATATGCTATTACCGAGCTATGTTCGTTCTCAACACAATTTGTAGTAAAGTTCTTGATCCCTTTAAACTTGATGCACTTCAACTCGACATGATTGTAACAATATGCAAATTTAAGATGTATTTTCCACCTTCTTTCTTTGACATAATGGTTCATGTTATTGTCTATCTCGTTCGTGTGATCAAGCTTTAGGGTCTAGTTTTTTTAAGGCGGTGTTATCCTTTTGAAAGACACATGGGTGTTTTACAAAACAAGGTGAGGAATCCAGCGATTTTATGCGTTTTTAAGCATTTTTGGCACTTTTACGCATAAAGTAGCTCAAACTTGGTTTTTTTTTGCACGACACTTGGCAGACAACACTATTTGGTATATATTATTGTGTTGAAGTGGTTAGAATTGAAAATAATAGTCATATACTAAAAATTACGTGTTAAGTTGCGATTTTAAGGTTTTTTAAGCGTTTTTGTCACTTTTGCGTATAAAGTGAGAATTCTTATTAATCAATAAACTGAATCCATATACATGAGAGACAACCTCTATTTATAGGTTTCTAGCTAGCTAACGGGTATAAACATCACGTGCTATACAATATGCCTCTTAAAACAATAATTAAAACCCAAAACACTTAGCTTGGGCACTGATCAGCACTGATAGTGACTAGCCCACCATGCGCTTGTACCCTTGTGAGCTGTGTGCACCACATTCATGGTTCTTGGGATTTGATGGCTTGGTCCATGTATGGAGATCACGTTTCCATGGTTTTTTGGCTCCAGGTATCCTTGGTTAAGGCTCAAACCACGCGGCAAGGTAGGCTGGTTAGCGGGTAGGCTGCTGTCCTTAACTGCCCTCTTTTGTTGTTTCTTGGTTTGGTATTGTTAATTAGCTCAAACTTGGTTTGATTTGCACGAAACTTGGCACACAACATTATGTGTTACATATTATTGTGTTGAAGTGGTTAGAATTTAATATCATTGTCGTATACTAGAAATTACGTGTTAAGTTGCGATTTTATGCGTTTATTAAGCGTTTATGGCACTTTTGCGCATAAAGCAGCTCAAACTTGGTTTGAATTGCACGAAACTTGGCACACAACATTACTTGGTATATATTATTGTGTTGAAGTGGTTAGAATTGAAAATCATAGTCATATGATAGAAATTACGTGTTAAGTTGCGATTTTATGCGTTTTTAAGCGTTTTTGGCACTTTTGCGCATAAAATTGCTCAAACTTGGTTGTTTTTGCACGAAACTTGGCACACAACACTATTTGGTATATATTATTGCGTTAAAGTGGTTAGAATTGAAAATCATAATTATATACTAGAAATTACGTGTTAAGTTGCGATTTTAAGGGTTTTTAAGCGTTTTTGGAACTTTTGCGTATAAAGTGAGAATTCTTATTAATCACTAAACTGAATCCATATACATGAGAGATAATCTCTATTTATAGGTTTCTAGCTAGCTAACGGCTATAAAAATCACGTGCTATACAATATGCCTCTTAAAATAAAAATTAAAAACCAAAACACTTAGGTTGGGCACTGATCAGCACTGATCAATGACTGGCCCACCTTGCGCTCGTATCCTAGTGAGCTGTGTGCAACAAATTCTAGGTTCTTGGGCTTTGATGTCTTGGTCCACGTATGGAGATCACGTTAGCATGGTTTTTTTAGCTCTAGGTATCCTTGGTTAAGGCTCAAACGACGCGGCAAGGTAGGCTGGTCAGCGGGTAGGCTGCTGTCCTTAACTGCCCTTTTTTCTTGATTCTTGGTTTGGTATTGTTAATTAGCTCAAACTTGGTTTGATTTGCACAAAACATGGCACACAACATTATTTCGTATATATTATTGTGTTCAAGAGGTTAGAATTGAAAATCATTGTCGTATAAAGTACGTGTTAAGTTGAGATTTTATGTGTTTATTCAGCGTTTTTGGCACTTTTGCGCATAAAGTAGCTCAAACTTAGTTCGATTTGCGTGAAACTTGGCACAAAACATTATTTGGTATATATTATTGTGTTGAAGTTGTGAGAATTGAAAATCATAGTCATATGCTAGAAATTACGTGTTAAGTTGCGATTTTATGCATTTTTAAGCGTTTTTGGCACTTTTGCGCATAAAATTGCTCAAACTTGGTTTTTTTTGCACGAAACTTGGCACACAACACTATTTGGTATATATTATTGTGTTGAAGTGGTTAGAATTGAAAATCATAATCATATACTAGAAATTACGTGTTAAGTTGCGATTTAAGGGTTTTTTAAGCGTTTTTGGCACTTTTGCGTATAAAGTGAGAATTCTTATTAATCAAAAAACTGAATCCATATACATGAGAGATAACCTCTATTTATATGTTTCTAGCTAGCTAACGGCTATAAAAATCACGTGCTATACAATATGCCTCTTGAAACAAAAATTAAAAACCAAAACACTTAGCTTGGGCACTATTTAGCATTGATCAGTGAGTGGCCCACCTTGCGCTCGTATCCTAGTGAGCTGTGTGCACCACATTCATGGTTCTTGGGCTTTGATGCCTTGGTCCATGTATGGAGATCACGATTCCATGGTTTTTTAGCTCCAGGTATCCTTGGTTAAGGCTCAAACCACGCGGCAAGGTAGGCTGGTCAGCGGGTACGCTGCTGTCCTTAACTGCCCTCTTTTGTTGTTTCTTGGAACACAACATTATTTGGTATATATTATTGTGTTAAAGTGTTTAGAATTGAAAATCATTGTCGTATGCTAGAAATTACGTGTTAAGTTGCGATTTTATGCGTTTATCAAGCGTTTTTGTCACTTTTGCGCATAAAGTAGCTCAAACTTTGTTTGATTTTCACGAAATTTGGCACACCACATTATTTTGTATTTATTATTGTGTTGAAGTGGTTAGAATTCAAAATCATTGTCGTATAAATTACATGTTAAAGTGAGATTTTATGCGTTTATTCAGCGTTTTTGGCACTTTTGCGCATAAAGTAGCTCAAACTTGGTTTGATTTGCGCGAAACTTGGCACACAACATTATTTGGTATATATTATTGTGTTGAAGTGGTTAGAATTGAAAATCATAGTCATATGCTAGAAATTACGTAATAAGTTGCGATTTTATACATTTTTAAGTGTTTGTGGCACATTTGCGCATAAAGTAGCTCAAACTTGGTTTTTTTGCACGAAACTTGACACACAACAATATTTGGTATATATTATTTTGTTGAAGTGGTTAGAATTTAAAATCCTAGTCATATGCTAGAAATTACGTGTTAAGTGGCGATTTTAAGGGTTTTTAAGCGTTTTTGGCACTTTTGCGCATAAAGGGAGAATTCTTATTAATCACAAAACTGAATCCATATACATGAGAGATAACCTCTATTTTATATGTTTCTAGCTAGCTAACGGCTATAAAAATCACGTGCTACAATATGTGAAACAGCCCAAACCGGCGTAAACAATATAATAATATTGTCTACAAAGCACAACAGGACACTTGTTAGTACCATAATCCCACATAATAATAAATCCCACATAATAATATAATAATATGTGAAACAGCCCAAACCGGCGTAAACAATTAAATTTAAAAGATAACCTTAAATCTCCAATTTATTTTATACTTCCTAATCCCACATAATAAATTCCATTCTAGTACCATAACAGGACACTTGTTAGTGATTTAGTCATAACTTTCTCATAAAAACTCATATAGAGGCGATTCAAGTGGCTACGCGACCATTACGCAGAGCTCTACTATTCTTATGCAGACACTAAAACCCAAAAACAATCAAAACTATCCCAAAATAGCCAAAACAGAAAGTTCAGTATTGATTTTCATGACAGCTTGCTGGTATGTCACTGTATTGAACATAACTCTCTCATACGAACTCATCTTGGGGAGATTCAAGTGCCTACGTGATCGCGACTCGAAGATCTACAAATATCATGAAGACACTAGAACCCCAAAACAATCAAAACTATCCCAAAATAGCGAAAACAGAAGGTTCAGTATTGATTTTCATGACAGCCTGCTGGTATGTCACTTTTTTGAACATAACTCTCTCATACGAACTCATCTTGGGGCGATTCAAATGCCCACATGACCGCGATTCAAAGCTCTACAAATCTCAAGCAGACATAAGAACCGAAAAACAATCAAAACCATCCCCAAAATAGCCAAAACAGAATGTTCAGATTATGAACTGAAATTTCAATATCCAAATATTAAATTTCATACTAGAAACCAAATAACCCAAATAACTAATACTAATCAACACTAGCAAGAACCCAATTATTAATTAAACTCATATACTCTTATTAAATTCAAGTTGATACCCAAATTGAATCCAAGACCCAAATTGAATCCACATACCAAACTACCTTAAAACATTCAATTAATACTTAAATAGAATAGTTTGTGGATTACCTCAATCACCATTGAAGGACCTTTCAACTTAAGGTAAAGATTGTAGGTGGTTGTTGTGGTGGTGGGGGAGCCACGCAGCCCAACAATGCCTGCCAGACAGCTTGTGACGCAGCTGCTAGTGGGGCAGCACTCACGGCAACAGGGGGGGACAGCCGTGGAGACAGTGATGCTGCAGCGGTGGATGCGTGTGCGGTTTGTCGGCGTCGGTTAGTGGCAGCAGCAGGCCAGGGCGGCGCACAGGGGAAGAAGGGAAAAGAGAGAGAAAGCGAGAAGAAGGAAGGGAAAACCGTGGGTTTTCAATGTGAGGGAAAGAGATGTGTCGGTTTAAATGAGGTAAGAATGGGTTCATTTTTAGCTTTGACCCATTAAATTCTATTAAAGTCGTCTCGTCGTAAAACTATCTTATATAAGACATGCTATAAGGGTATAATAGACGATTTATGAAATAAGCAATTGGTAGTATGAATAAGGATTGCATTTAGGAATTTATTTTTCAATACTTCATTTAAATTTATTTTTATAAAGATAGATATAATCAATTAATAAAATAAAATCAAAATACACTTTTATCGAAGTATTCTTTATACAAATTTTGTACATTAAATAAAATATACCTCTTTCTTGAAAATGTTAACAAATGAAATACTTGAGTCAATATTATCAAAATAATATTATTACTAGAATTAACTTACTTAATAACCCCAATCAGCTTAATCACTTATAATTAAGCTTATTAAACGTAGTCTATTTCATTCTCCCCAACATAAAATAATTTCGTCCCCGAAATTATACATACACTTCTGATCATCCTTAGTCATAATGTATAACTCAAATTTCGTGAAATGAGAATCAAAAAAACATTAGTTACTCCCCAACTTTGATGCAAGACATACTATATCCATAAATTTTCAATCACATAAGATGAATTACATATTGGTAACACAACTAACCTCAATTGAATTACTTCAAACCTTTAAATTTGAAACTTCAACCTATTACTTTACGTGATCGTTCACATGTACTTTTAATCAACCACCTTACTTCAAAATCTTTTATTGCTTTAATTACATATTTTGTCATTCCAACCTTTTTGTATCCTTAGTTTGAGATATTGAATCATCAACTTACTTGTTGTTTCCCAATTACAATTAAATTTCTAATTAAAAACTCTTATAACTCCCGAGATACTTTGAAATGAATACCTTAAGTCATTTATTGAATCTCATATTCATTAAAGATATCCACAATCATTTCTCTATCAACTTTTAATAACTCAAAACTCGACCATTGTCAACTTACTTCAAATTATAACATTTATAACCCTACTCTTCATTTAACGCTTAAAACTTCAAATTCCATAAGAAATTCATCCAAAATAACTTCAATAACCTTTAAATATTCAAATTCGTATTATTTTTTTTTTCTAAACCATTATTCTATTATACTCACGTTTTACCATTAATAGTTTCATACAATCCCATTTTTTTAAACCTTTAATAACCAAACATTTCCTCACTTACGAAGTCGAACTTCTCACAATTTAAGTATTCTTTAAACTTCCAATTGATCCCTTTTTTCTTAATTCACATTTTACCATCAATAAAACCTTTATAGAGTCCCAAAGTTATCATTCATTCATTAAAAACCGTTAAAAGCTTTCTCAATCATAATTTTTACATTATCCTCAACACATATAGGCCATTCAATCAAACTTACTACAACATAACTTTAAGTTACTATTAATTGTGTTGGCCTCTTAAGGTTTTGATGATGACTTTACTTTTAAATAAACAAACATATTATTAGAGATTATTTTGTAGGTATATATCCGATTTAATGTGAATCGTTGATGAAGCCTAAGACTTGATTCGTGGAAGATGTACATGTCTCAAATATCCAAGAAGTTGGGCAATTGCTCTGGAAAACAGTGTTCTGTTCCTAGAGTTGAAGTTCTGACGAAAGTTGTAGATGGAGACAGTGCGCTGTTCCCCACGATACAGGTCTGAAGAAGACATTGACTGAAATTTACGAAAATTATGATTTCTGTTTTTAGTTAATGTAAAAGATTAAAATTTAATTAGTTGCTTAATTAAACTTATTTATTAATTGGCAAAATGATTTTAAAACGCCTAAAAACATGGAGAAGACTAATTCCTTATTTGTCTCCTATAAAATCGGACATCCAAGAGATTTATTCTCTACTTTGAATTAGTCTCCTACATTTTAGGATCTTCTTTATTCCATGTAGTTTTTAACCGTGCAAGCATACAACAGTTACATTCCACTCCTACTTTCAATTAACTTCCCGTTTTCTTTGGGAGCAAGTATGTTATGGAAGTCATGTGATAAGTGCACCTCATGGAGAACGTGGGATGAGTGCACTGATGGCTGTTCCCTTTATAAAAGAGGGAAGCTACGGTTAAGCTATGTATGCATAAAGAGTGTCCGTTAAAGGGAGATTAATTTAGAAGAACATTCTAAGTTTTTTTAATGCCAATTAATTTATAATATTTTTCTTGAGCAACTATTTAATTTTGATCTTCATGAGAATTGGCCTTGTAAAGGGTAATTGAGTGTTTTGTTGTAATTAGACTTGTGGGAAGTCTAAGGGTAGAAGAAGAGAAAAACGTGAGAAGAGAAAGAGAAGGAGAGAATTGAAGAGAAGAGAATTAGGTCTAAGTAGAGAAGCTTTGAGAAAAGCACTTAGAGAATTGAGAAGCTTCAAGTGAAGCAAAACATTGTTATGTGTAATTGTAATTGATTGGCTTAACATAGTGAGAATTTTTGAAATCTCGGGGGGTCGTGGTTTTTCCTTCTTATTAGGCCAAGAAGGTTTCCACGTAAAATTCTTGTCTCCTTTTATTATTTTTCTTTTCGTTTTTAAGTTTAAGTTTTTGTTCTTTACTTAACATAATTCCGCAAAAATTAGAGGCGAAAATCTTAAACATACTACACAACAATTCACCCCCCCCCCCCCCCCCCCCCTCTTGTTGCATTCGATCATCTATTAGCATTCCTACAATTGGTATCAGAGCCCTGTTCCTCATTTAATCAGGAAACCCTGAGAGCAGAATCCTGTTCCCTGTCAAGATGTTGAAGATGAACGAACGCATGGAAGAAGGGTACTCTACACAAAGGCCACCTATGTTCGATGGGAAATTCTATACCTACTGGAAAAATAGAATGGAAATATTCATAAAGGCTGAAAATTACAAAGTATGGAGAGTCATTGAAATTGGAGACTTCGAGGTGACGACCATCAACCCCAATAACGAAGTAATTCCAAAGCCAATCACTGAATATGAAAAGGAAGATTTTCAAAAGATGGAGATGAACGCTCTTGCTATCAAGTTACTTCACTGTGGGCTTGGTCCAAATGAGCACAATCGAATTATGGGTTGCAAAACCGCTAAGCAGATTTGGGACCTGCTAGAAGTTACCCATGAAGGTACTAGTGAAGTAAAGAGATCCAAGATTGACTTGCTAATGTCCAAATATGAAAGATTCGTCATGGAACCAAGGGAAAACATTCAAGAGATGTTCACCAGGTTCACAAACATTACGAATGAATTAGTCTCTCTTGGTAGAATTATTCCCGTTGATAAACAAGTTAGAAAAGTACTTAGGAGTTTTCCTCAAGACGAACGCTGGAGAGCAAAGGTCACTGCCATCCAGGAGTCCAAAGATTTCACCAAGTTTAATTTGGAAGAGCTGGCTGGTTCTCTAATGACCCATGAATTGCATTTGGGAACAGCGGACAGTTCCCGAAACAAAGGACTGGCTCTAGCAGCAGATGATAGCGATGAATCAGAAACTGGTGAAGAGGAAACAGCACTGTTGGCTCGAAAATTCAAAAAATTCTTCAGGAATAGAAGATATGGAAATCAAAGAAATAATAAAGAGAAGGGAACAACGAACTTGAAGACAAACTTTGAATGCCATAAGTGTGGGAGCACTGAACACTTCATCAAGGATTGCCCTCAATGGAAAAATGAGAAGGGCAAGGGAAAAGCAAGAGAAGCTGGAAGACAAAATAAGAAGGGAAACTTTAAAACTGATTTTAGAAAAGCAATGATAGCAGCTTGGGGAGATACGGAGAGCGAGGCCGAGACAGAAGCTCCAGTGGAAGAGGAAACAGCTAACCTATGCCTTATGGCATCTCATGAAGAATCCAAAGAAAAAGAGGTAATGTCTTCTGGTCCATCTCTTAAACAACTGTCCAACATAAGTAAGAATAAATTAATCAAATTGCTTTTAGAGACACAAGAAAAGCTGGATGAAAAAACAACTAAGTGTCTCCAAATTGAGAAAGATCTTAACTTAAGTGAAGATCATATCTCATATCTAAATTCCTTTAGAATCGATGTACAAAGTAGATTTTTTGATTTATTAGATAAGAATATCATTTTGAAAGAACAGTTGGAGAAATTAAAACAGGAATTTATCACTCTTAATATTGAATTGAATCAAAGCAAATTGTTAGGATTAAAATCGATTGAAAATGATAAAACCACTCATGAGTTTAGCACGGAAGCTCAAGAAATAAAATTAAAATTAGAATTAAGTGAAAAGGAAAATAAATTCCTAAAAGATCAAATTAACTTAAGAGGAAAAGGGAAAATCAATGAAATTCCCAAATGGATTCTTAATGCTAAAACCAAGAGTAAAGAAGGTATAGGATATGTTAAGAATGATAAAAAGAAAAAGGTATACGTAGATCTCCCTAGTAGTAAAGTCTGTTCTTTTTGTGGTAAAAGTGGACACCTGAAACTTCAATGTATAAAGAAGGAACAGCATATCAAAGCAAATAAAAATTATGTCGAACAAATATGGATTAAGAAAGATAATTCAAGTATTGTCGACAAGGAACCCAAGGATAAATGGGTTCCTGTACCTAACCATTAATTTGCTTTGCAGGTTCAAGTGAGGGGGAACAACTCATGGTATCTCGACAGTGGGTGTTCCAAGCACATGACGGGTGACAAATCTAAATTTCTCTCACTTGAAGCCTATGATGGGGGGACAGTAACCTTCGGTGACAACATGAAGGGTGAGATAATTGCCAAAGGAAAGGTTGGAAGGTCTAGTTCCCATGCCATTGATAACGTATTTTTAGTCGAGAATTTAAAACACAATTTGTTAAGTATTTCTCAATTTTGCGACAAAGGTAACTCTGTTAAGTTTACTTCTGAATGTTGCATAATTTCTAGGAACAGTACAGGAGACCCTGTGCTGGAGGGAATCAGAAAAGGGAACACCTATGTGGTGGACCTGGACACTGTTCCCAGAAACAGTCTAACGTGTTTAAGTGTTATTGAAGAAGACCCATTTCTTTGGCACAAGCGTCTAGGTCATGCTAGTTATTCATTGATTAACGCCTTAAGATCAAAAGACCTAGTAAGAGGATTACCTGCAATAAAGTTTCTTAAAAATGAAATGTGTGATCCTTGTGCTAAAGGAAAACAAGTGCGGTCATCCTTTAAATCAAAGAACGTTGTGACTACCACTAGACCATTAGAATTAATTCATATGGATTTATGTGGACCAATGAGAACACAAAGCCGTAGTGGCAAAAAGTATGTGTTTGTTGTTGTTGATGATTACAGTAGATTCACTTGGACCTTATTCTTGGCAAGTAAAGATGAAGCTTTTGATGAGTTTGTCTCTTTTGCTAATAAAATACAAAAATCTACCAATAATCAAATTGTTCACATAAGGTCTGATCATGGGAAGGAATTTGAAAATTCAAACTTCATGAATTATTGCAATGAACATGGCATAAATCACAATTTTTCCGCACCTAGAACACCACAACAAAATGGAGTGGTAGAAAGGAAAAATAGGACTTTAGAAGAAATGGCTAGGACCATGTTGATTGCTAGTGGTCTACCTAGAAATTTTTGGGCTGAAGCCGTTAATACTGCATGCTATACCTTGAATCGAGTACTAATTAGACCAATCACTTCAAAGACACCCTATGAATTGCTTAAAGGTGTTAAACCAAATATTTCCTATTTTTGCGTATTTGGATGCAAATGTTTTGTTCATGTAAATGGAAAACGAAACATAGGTAAATTTGATGAAAGAAGTGATGAGGCAGTATTTCTCGGTTATTCATCACAAAGCAAAGCTTACAGAGTTTATAATAAGAGAACAATGTGTGTAGAAGAGTCTGTTCACATAATCTTTGATGAAACTAACTTTTCAACAAGTGAACAGGAAACAAGTAATATTAAAATAGGTCTTGCAAATTTGGAAGATGATGATGAAGGAATTAAAATGCAAGATCATGGAACAGCAGATGAACAGTCGATACAAGAAGAACCAGAAGAAACTGACCAAATCCAGGAACTGCCAGCACAACAGGACCAGCAGACTGTTCCCAATCCAACTGTTCCCACAGATGAGCAAAATGATCTAGTAGCAGAACAGAATGTCAATCAAGTTGCTGAACAAGAATATGCTACTGTTCCTTCACGAGAATTTGTGCCTAAACCTTGGAAGTATCAAAGATATCATCCTCTTGATTCGATTATAAGTGATATAAATAAGGGAACACAAACAAGATCTCAATTGAGAAACTTTTGTGCACACTTTGCGTTCCTATCATCACTTGAACCTAAAAATCACGAGGAAGCTTTAAAGGATTCCGATTGGATAGTTGCCATGCAAGATGAATTGAATGAGTTTGAGAGAAATAAAGTGTGGCACTTGGAACCCAAACCGAAAAACAAGAAAGTTATTGGTTTGAAATGGGTATTTCGGAACAAGCTTGATGAGCATGGAATAATTGTTAGAAATAAAGCTAGACTTGTGGTTAAAGGATATAATCAACAAGAAGGTATTGATTACACTGAGACTTTTGCTCCAGTAGCAAGGTTAGAGGCTATTAGAATCTTAATTTCTTTTGCTGCATTTATGAATTTTAAACTATATCAAATGGATGTGAAATGTGCTTTTTTAAATGGTTATCTTGATGAAGAAGTTTTTGTAGAACAACCTCCAGGTTTTGAGAATACCTCTTGTCCTAATCATGTCTACAAGCTTGACAAAGCCCTATATGGCTTGAAGCAAGCACCTAGGCAATGGTACGAAAGACTTTCAAAGTTTTTAATTCAAAATAACTTTGTAAGAGGAAAAATCGACAAAACCTTGTTCTTTAAGAATAAAGGTTCTAATATTTTGGTTGTTCAAATTTATGTTGATGATATTATTTTTGGTGCTACTAATGATTTATTATGTAAAGAATTTGCTAACCTTATGGGTACAGAATTTGAAATGAGCATGATGGGAGAACTAAATTTCTTTCTTGGTTTGCAAATTAAACAAACTGAAAATGGTATTTTTATTCATCAACAAAAATATATCAAAGAACTTCTTAAGAAATATGGACTAAATAATGCTAAAACCAATCATACACCTATGGCTACCAATGTTAGACTAGATGAAGACCTAAATGGGACTAATGTTGATCAAACTATGTATAGAGGCATGATAGGGTCTTTATTGTATCTAACTGCAAGTAGACCTGATATTTCCTTTAGTGTTGGTTTATGTGCTAGATTTCAATCAAATCCTAAAGAATCACATCTCACTGCAGTCAAACGAATTTTGAGATATTTGAAGGGAACAGACGACTTGTCCCTATTTTATCCTAAAAGTGATGTTTATGATTTAAAAGGTTTTAGTGATGCAGATTATGCAGGTGATCTTGTTAATAGAAAAAGTACATCAGGTATGGTACAATTTCTTGGCTCATGTTTAGTTTCATGGAGTTCCAAGAAACAAAACACGGTTGCATTATCCACTGCAGAAGCTGAATACGTAGCAGCAGCAGCTTGCTGTTCCCAAATGCTTTGGATAAAACAGCAACTTAGAGATTTTGGTATTAAAGTTGAATGCATTCCTATCTATTGTGATAATACCAGTGCCATATGTATATCTAAAGATCCATTGCATCATTCACGTGCTAAACATATACATATTAGACATCATTTTCTTAAGGATAACGTAGAACACAAAAATATTGTATTAAAGCATGTTAACACTAATGAACAAGTTGCAGATATTCTGACCAAACCACTTCATAGGGAACAATATGAAAAGATGAGATTGGAACTTGGTATGATCAAGCTCCACTAAAGTTAGTTGCATATATTTCCCAATGAAGCATCATGAGAATGAAAAGGTCAGGAATCAATCTCAATATCTTGATTGAAAATCAATTATTGCATGGATCAGGTAAACACGTAATAAAGTTTGTACTATGAATGTCTTCACGTTTGCATGTTGTTAATTTGATCAGACCAAAGCAAATGTTCATTATTTTTTTTATAATTCTTTCTTTCATTTTTATTTTTATTTTTATTTTCATATTTTACTTTAAATTTTATATTTCATAATTTATTCATATTTCACATTTTTGTACGGCCAACTTAAATTGAGAGTTTTGGGAAAACGGTTCTTCTTCACTCAAGTAATGCAAAGGAAATAAAGAGATGGGACTTGGAGAAGTAACCGTCACTTCAATCATTTAAAAACCCCTGCTTCACGTCATTACCCATTACCTTCCCAAACCTTCTCTCAATTCCTCAAGAAACCGTCCTTCCTTCTCGCTCAAAACCTTAAAAATTCAAAAATGAAAACCCCCAGATCCTCTAAATAAGGCAAGAAAACTCCCAAATCCTGTATACCCGATCAACCAAAACCACTAAGAGTAGTTCTTCCACCACCATTACTGCAGGATGCACCACCCACACCAACTGAAACCACACAAGAATCACCAAAACACTCCACTGAACCCACAAGTACCAAAAGAAAAATGTCAACAGGTGGTTCATCTTCTAGAGTAGTTAAGCGATCGAAGCATGTTGATCCAAACCGCGCAGAAGAAGTTTCAAAGGAGATGACTGTAGGGTTCGGGTTGGACAAATATTGGTATGAATCCACTAACTTTCCTAGATTGCATGACATTTTAAAGTTTCAAGAATGGGAATTATTGATGTCAAACTACAGTTGCAATTCAATTTTTCCAAACCTAATGAGAGAATTTATTGTAAATTTCTCTAATGATGGCGGTATGTGTTCTAGTGTTGTTAAAACTGTTAAAATTGAATTTAACAGCGCTTTATTAGGGGAATGGTTTAATGTTCCCAATGTTAGTTTCGATACATATCATATTGGGTCAAAGATTGCATTTTCTGGCATTAATGAAAGAACAATTTTAAAATTCTTAGGAGTTGATCAAAAAGGGAAGATCAGTCACAATATTTTGTCTCCTATGCATAAATTGTTGTACAATGTTGCTCGCAGATTTATCTTACCACGAAACTCAAAACGTAGTCAAGTGAGTTTGCGTGATGCCACCTTGATTTACTGCATGGAAAAACATATTAAAATAAATTTTCCTTCGTTAATGATCTCTCATTTATCAGACTGCATTGAAAAGAAAAGTTTTATTGGTTATGGAGGATTGATAACATGGATTTTTAGGAAGTTTGAGGTCCCATTGGAAGGGTTGGAGTTCCCAATGGGTCCCAATATGAAAATTGGTGCTAAATGTTTACAAAATTTGCGTTTAAAATTGAATAATGAGGGAGTATTGATGCATGATGAGGTTATAGAAGTTGAATCTGAAGAAGAAGGGGTTGAAGAGGTTGAGGAAGAAAAGGAGGAAGAGGAGAAAAAGGAGGAAAAGGAGAATGAGGAAGAAAAGGAACAAGATCCTGTTCCCTCTGAAAATATTGAAAAATCTGAGAAAGAGGAACAGGATGGAGCTGCAAGTAAGGGGGAAAGTGATAAGCAAAAAGAAGCCTTGGATGAAAATGTTCCTCACAATCTCTGCAGTGATTCTAGCAATGATGAAGAGATTGTGTTGGCTATGAGGAAAAAGGCTAAGTCAATGCAAAGGAAGAGTAGGAGGTTGGCCTCGAAACGCAAGGCTACTTTGGTCGATGAAACACCATCTGACATCATCCCTGAGCCAACACCTGACGAACCTACCTCTCCCAAACCAGCCAATTCACCATCACATCAAATTCCATCACCACCACCATCACCTATCCCGTGTACACCACCACCACAATCACACACTTCACCCAATATTGGCTGTACTAACTTTGACTCTGTCCCTGCAGTTTCCTTACATTCCATTCTCTCCAAGCTCCTTGATCTACAGTCTCAATTCATTGCATTTCAGGATGAAACTCGTGTCTCGCTTGCTTCAATTGTGGATCAGCTAAACCAAATGGAACAACGCCTTGGTGCCAAGCTGGACACAGTGGAGGTGCAGACTGAGTTCATTGATGAAGAAGAGACTGACCCTTGATCCCTCTCCTCAAAAATTTATAATTTGTTGGCTGTATCACTTCTCAAACACTTTTTCTTTTTAATTTGTACCATCTGGGGTACATTGTAGTTGTAACTTTGAACAATTGCTACTTTTCTTTCTTTGCTTTTATTTTCATGGTCTGTGACAATTAACTCTATGCAGGTTTGATCATTGTTGATAGCACTTGCTTTTATTATTGTTGTTTCTCGTTTTCATCATTAACAAATCTATATGGTTTGTGCTGAGATTTGATAACTTCTAATTCTTTTTGACTGATGACAAAAGGGGGAAGATTATGCACAAACTTAAGAGGAGAAGTGAATACACAGTTACATATCTTGGTTGATTTATATTGATTCTTATGGATGATAATGTGCTGCTGTGTTTATGCTAGTTTAGTGATCCTCTGTGTTGCTAAGTTTGTTGAAGTTCTCATTAATATTTGTTTCTGTGAAATTGTGAAAATACTTAATAAGTTATGTTAGGTTTATTTTCGTTTAATTGTTTATTATAGTTTAATTAGATTAGTTTTAATTATGTCAGTTTATTCATTTTAGTCTAACTTAGTTTATTCCATTTAAGTTTCAAGTTATTCTATTTTGAAAATTTTTGAAAAACTATTTGATATCTTCGAGTAAACTGTTTGTTTATGAATGACTTGGTAAATTATATTTTAACAAGTTGATTTGCTAAGTTAATTAGAGTTACTTTAATCTCTAGTATGCTCTATGTATATTGTTTTACTCGATTTTCACTTAAGTTTGTTTATAAAGTTTGCCATCATCAAAAAGGGGGAATCTGTTGGCCTCTTAAGGTTTTGATGATGAATTTACTTTTAAATAAACAAACATATTATTAGAGATTATTTTGTAGGTATATATCCGATTTAATGTGAATCGTTGATGAAGCCTATGACTTGATTCGTGGAAGATGTACATGTCTCAAATATCCAAGAAGTTGGGCAATTGCTCTGGAAAACAGTGTTCTGTTCCTAGAGTTGAAGTTCTGACGAAAGTTGTAGATGGAGACAGTGCGTTGTTCCCCACGATACAGGTCTGAAGAAGACATTGACTGAAATTTACGAAAATTATGATTTCTGTTTTTAGTTAATGTAAAAGATTAAAATTTAATTAGTTGCTTAATTAAACTTATTTATTAATTGGCAAAATGATTTTAAAACGCCTAAAAACATGGAGAAGACTAATTCCTTATTTGTCTCCTATAAAATCGGACATCCAAGAGATTTATTCTCTACTTTGAATTAGTCTCCTACATTTTAGGATCTTCTTTATTCCATGTAGTTTTTAACCGTGCAAGCATACAACAGTTACATTCCACTCCTACTTTCAATTAACTTCCCGTTTTCTTTGGGAGCAAGTATGTTATGGAAGTCATGTGATAAGTGCACCTCATGGAGAACGTGGGATGAGTGCACTGATGGCTGTTCCCTTTATAAAAGAGGGAAGCTACGGTTAAGCTATGTATGCATAAAGAGTGTCCGTTAAAGGGAGATTAATTTAGAAGAACATTCTAAGTTTTTTTAATGCCAATTAATTTATAATATTTTTCTTGAGCAACTATTTAATTTTGATCTTCATGAGAATTGGGATTGTAAAGGGTAATTGAGTGTTTTGTTGTAATTAGACTTGTGGGAAGTCTAAGGGTAGAAGAAGAGAAAAACGTGAGAAGAGAAAGAGAAGGAGAGGATTGAAGAGAAGAGAATTAGGTCTAAGTAGAGAAGCTTTGAGAAAAGCACTTAGAGAATTGAGAAGCTTCAAGTGAAACAAAACATTGTTATGTGTAATTGTAATTGATTGCCTTAACATAGTGAGAATTTTTGAAATCCCGGGGGGTCGTGGTTTTTCCTTCTTATTAGGCCAAGAAGGTTTCCACGTAAAATTCTTGTCTCCTTTTATTATTTTTCTTTTCGTTTTTAAGTTTAAGTTTTTGTTCTTTACTTAACATAATTCCGCAAAAATTAGAGGCGAAAATCTTAAACATAATACACAACAATTCACCCCCCCCCCCCCCCCCTCTTGTTGCATTCGATCATCTATTAGCATTCCTACAAATTGCATTAACCTTTGTTTCCTTTCGAAACTTTCCTTAATAATCATTTCTCATCCCATAATTGAACATGTCACAAATATTTTTCTACATTCTTTATTCCTTTATAGATTTTCAATCTTAACACACAATTAACGCATAACTTTCAATATTCCCAAAATGTTTCTTTTAAACTCTTTGCATCGAATTATCCTTGCACAACATCATCACAATTCTCGATATGTTTGGTCCTCAACTCCTTTTGCCAGTTATCCGAGTATATATAATATCTTTGGTAAAACAATTTCAAGAATACTTGACTCGAATATATATATTTCAAGTTGAAATTTTGAGATCTTTTAAAAACAACTTTTTTTTTATACATGACATGTAAACAATCACACAATATTTCACAGAAAATCAAGTAAATCCACCAAGCAAGATTCAAACGAAAAATTCCCAAATTAACTTTAATATCCTTTTAAACTCCTTTCACCAAACTTCAAAGTTCCAAATTCGTAATTCGGACTTAACTCTTGACCTTCGACATGACTTGTACTAAAAGAGGATGCACAACACGTAAGGAAACTTCAAGATTTCCTTAGCCCACAAAAACACTACACATCACACATGTAACACATAGTCACATTAATACCATTTGATTCTCAAAGGTTACACCCTAAGACTCGACTACCGCGCTCTCTCGAATTTTCGACATTCATTTATATATATATATATATATATATATATATATATATATATATATATATATATATATATATATATATATATATATATATATATATATATATATATATATATATATATATATATATATATAGATATATATATATATATATATATATATATATATATATATATATATATATATATATATATATATATATATATATATATATATATATATATATTTCAAAAGTTTGTACTCGAATATGAGGATTCGAGTACTCCAGACACAACCAGACTCTGATACCAATTGAAACAGCCCAAACCAGCGTAAACAATATAATAATAATATTGTTTACAAAGCACCGCGGAAGACTTATAGAGGTCTAGGTTGAATCCGACCTGTGGCTCGATTGCCACAGCAACCAATATCAGAGTATTTAAAAACTTTACAAAACTGTAATACAATTACTTACAACCTAGTTATAAACTAAGTTAATACATTATAAACTATCTATTTTTTTTCAAAATACATGATTTGTCAAAATATCATTATAAGTTAACCTTCCGAAAACGATGTCCTCGCTATCGCAACAAATGACACATAAATGAGCAGCACATCCATCTGCACTAATGATGGCAACCTGAAAGTGGATCTACCCCCTGCAAGAGATAGACCCTATAAAAAAAACAGTCAACAATTACATTATTGAGTAATCCAACAAAATACTACATTTGTATACAAGTCATTAATAAACATCTCCAATCAAATTCCTTGTTCACTTGGTAACCATTAATAAACATTATTTTATCCTTCTCAAAACACTTTTATAAGACCGTTTGATATCGACATAAATGCGGCTATGAATCTTTAGTTCATAACGAATCAAAACACGGCTATTACTTTACAAGTTAATAGCGTAAATCAAAACTCTTTTAAAAAGATCGTTTGGTATCGACATAAATACGGCTATGAACCTTTAGTTCATAACGAATCTAAACACGGCTATAACTTTACAAGTTAATAGCGTAAATCAAAATGCGGCTATTACTTTACAAGTCAATAGCGAAACAATAAGGCAAATGACAAATATGATATCATTTGCAAAACAAACAAAACTTTATGTACCAAACATATTTATTCAAAACTCTTATTAAATCAATAATTTAACAACACTTAAAACGTGGGAATATATGGACCGTCAAGAAGTAGGCTTGATCTAAATCTTGAGAACACGGGTGATCGTCATCACCGAAAATACGGTTCTTGCAAGAACAAAACGGGATCGGGGGCTCGAGATCGATCCGAATAACCATTACCTATTATCAAGCTTTAGGATTTCACAATAATCCGCATATAAGTATCCGTTGCCAATTCCCAAAAACAGACATTCTTCAATGTCGAACATTTCAATATAAAACAAAACAATAATTCAATTGATTTTCTTTGAAATCAACAATCATACCTCATTTTCATAATACAATATTTCAAGACTCGTATTTTATAAGTTAGTAACATACAAAATATGTTATTGTAATCTCTTTAAATGAAAACAATATTTAAAAGCTCATATATAAAAACATATGCACATTCAAAACAATAATTTAATAATGACCAAGGTCAAACAAGGTCAAAATCCACATTTTCAAACACCAAACGATTTTGCTCAAATATCAATAGTAGTAATACCACACCTTATAAAACATAACTTGAACTTTGAAATACTTGAATTAAATTTAAAAGATAGGATAGTAGTTTGCTTGTAGATTACCTTTCTACGCCATGAATAACAATCAATAATTAATATACCAATCAATTCATATGTTCCCAAATTTATACTTGAACCAAACACTCATATTATTCAATTAAGATCCATAACCCAATAATACCAATCCAAAAAGGGAAAACAATAAACCTAAGTTAATCTCAATTACTCAATAAATAACCTTAAATCTCCAATTTATTTTATACTTCCTAATCCCACATAATAAATTCCATTCTAGTACCATAACAGGACACTTGTTAGTGATTTAGTCATAACTTTCTCATAAAAACTCATATAGAGGCGATTCAAGTGGCTACGCGACCATTACTCAGAGCTCTACTATTCTTATGCAGACACTAAAACCCAAAAACAATCAAAACTATCCCAAAATAGCCAAAACAGAAAGTTCAGTATTGATTTTCATGACAGCCTGCTGGTATGTCACTGTTTTGAACATAACTCTCTCATACGAACTCATCTTGGGGCGATTCAAGTGCCCACACGACCGCGATTCAAGTACCTTAAAACATTCAATTAATACTTAAATAGAATAGTTTGTGGATTACCTCAATCACCATTGAAGGACCTTTCAACTTAAGGTAAAGATTGTAGGTGGTTGTTGTGGTGGTGGGGGAGCCACGCAGCCCAACAATGGCTGCCAGACAGCTTGTGACACAGCTGCTGGTGGGGCAGCACTCACGGCAACAGGTGGGTACAGCCGTGGAGACAGTGATGCAGCAGCGTTGGATGCGTGTGCGGTTTGTCGGCGTCGGTAGTGGCAGCAGCAGGCCAGGGCGGCGCACAGGGGAAGAAGGGAAAAGAGAGAGTAAAAGAGAAGAAGAAAGGGAAAACCGTGGGTTTTCAATGTGAGGGAAAGAGATGTGTCGGTTTAAATGAGGTAAGAATGGGTTAATTTTTTGCTTTGACCCATTAAATTCTATTAAAGTCGTCTCGTCGTAAGACAATCTTATATAAGACATTTGTAAGGGTATAATAGACGATTTATGAAATAAGCAATTGGTAATATGAATAAGGATTGCATTTAGGAAATTTATTTTTCAATACTTTATTTAAATTTCTTTTTATAAAGATAGATATAATCAATTAATAAAATAAAATCAAAATACAATTTTATCGAAGTATTCTTTATACGAATTTTATACATTAAATAAAATATACCTTTTTCTTGAAAATGTTAACAAATGAAATACTTGAGTCAATATTATCAAAATAATATTATTACTCGAATTAACTTACTTAATAACCCCAATCAGCTTAATCACTTATAATTAAGCTTATTAAACGTAGTCTATTTCAATATGCCTCTTAAAACAAAAATTAAAAACCAAAATACTTAGCTTGGGCATTGATCAGCACTGATCAGTGACTGGCCCATCTTGCGCTCGTATCCTAGAGCTGTGTGCACCACATTCATGGTTCTTGGGCTTTGATGGCTTGTTCCATGTATGGAGATCACGATTCCATGCTTTTTTAGCTCCAGGTATCCTTGGTTAAGGCTCAAACCACGCAGCAAGGTAGGCTGGTCCGCGGGTAGGCTACTGTCCTTAACTACCCTCTTTTGTTGTTTCTTGGTTTGGTATTGTTAATTAGCTCAAACTTGGTTTGATTTGCACGAAACTTGGAACACAACATTATTTGGTATATATTATTGTGTTCAAGTGTTTAGAATTGAAAATCATTGTCGTATGCTACAAATTACGTGTTAAGTTGCTATTTTATGCGTTTATTAAGCGTTTTTTGCACTTTTGCGCATAAAGTAGCTCAAACTTTGTTTGATTTGTGCGAAACTTGGCACACAACATTATTTGGGTTATAGTATTGTGTTGAAGTGGTTAGAATTGAAAATCATAGTCATATGCTAGAAATTACGTGTTAAGTGGCGATTTTATGCGTTTTTGGCACTTTTGCGCATAAAGTAGCTCAAACTTGGATTTTTTTTTGCACGAAACTTGGCACACAACACTATTTGGTATATATTATTGTGTTGAAGTGGTTAGAATTGAAAATCATAGTCATATACTAGAAATTACGTGTTAAGTTGCGATTTTAAGGGTTTTTAAGCGTTTTTGGCACTTTTACGTATAAAGTGACAATTCTTTTTAATCACAAACTGAATCCATATACATGAGAGATAACCTCTATTTATAGGTCTCTACCTAGCTAACGGCTATAAAATCACGTGCTATACAATATGCCTCTTAAAACAAAAATTAAAAACCAAAACACTTAGCTTGGGCACTAATCAGCATTGATCAGTGACTGGCCCACCTTGCGCTCATATCCTAGTGAGCTGTATGCACCACATTCATGGTTCTTTGGCTTTGATGGTTTTGTCCATGTATGGAGATCACGTTTCCGTGGTTTGTTAGCTCCAGGTCTCCTTGGTTAAGGCTCAAACCACGCGGCAAGGTAGGCTGGTCAGCGGGTAGGTTGCTGTCCTTAACTGCCCTCTTTTGTTGTTTCTTGGTTTGGTATTGTTAATTAGCTCAAACTTGGTTTGATTTGCACGAAACTTGGCACACAACATTATTTGGTATATATTATTGTGTTGAAGTGGTTAGAATTGAAAATCATTGTCGTATACTAGAAATTACGTGTTAAGGTGCGATTTTATGCGTTTATTAAGCGTTTTTGGCACTTTTGCGAATAAAGTAGCTCAAACTTGGTTTGATTTGCGCGAAACTTGGCACAAAATATTATTTGGTATATTTTATTGTGTTGAAGTGGTTAGAATTGAAAATCTAAGTCACATGCTAGAAATTACGTGTTAAGTTGCGATTTTTTGTGTTTTTAAGTGTTTTTGGCACTTTTGCGAATAAAGTAGCTCAAACTTGGTTTGTTTTGCATGAAACTTGGCACACAACATTATTTGGCATATTTAATTGTGTTGAAGTGGTTAGAATTGAAAATTATTGTCGTATGCTAGAAATTACGTGTTAAGTTGCAATTTTAAGGATTTTTAAGCGTTTTTGGCACTTTTGCGCATAAAGTAGCTCAAACTTGGTTTGTTTTGCACGAAACTTGGCACACAATACTATTCGGTATATATTATTGTGTTGAAGTGGTTAGAAATGAAAATCATAGTCATATGCTAGAAATTACGTGTTAAGTTGCGATTTTAAGGGTTTTTAAGCGTTTTTGGCACTAACATCTATTTTCTCTTAGTGCTTTCAACAACCTTCTAGTTCCGTTGATTGCGGCCACTACACGCTAAAGTACATGGACGATATTATAAAATCCTTTAATGATTTTGGAGTCGAAAATATAGATGCCGTTACATTCTTAAATTATTATTATTGGTAAAATCTAATGTTTATTAATCTTTTAATTTTATACTATATTATAGGTTTTATACGACATTCCGAAGGTAACACGCCCTCTGAGAAGTGCAGAAATGCGCAAATTAAAAGACAAGATTGCCGCGTATCTTGCTAATTTTTGTCCTTGATAAATTGTAATTAGTATAGATTTTTTAGGACTTTAATGTATATTATATATATATATATGTACGTACATAATATTATATTATATATACGATCGAGAGTTTATTATTACAAAGAGATTATTGGTAATTATATGTGATTATCATTGGATTATTATTGGATTAATCATTGTTATTACATTGTACATTATTATTGGATTATTATTAGAATAAAACGAAAAAAGAAAAAAAATACCAAGTATTTGCTGCGGTCAACACAATACCTCATTTAAGATTTCTTAGCAGCATATTTCTTTGTTTTCCTATTTGGACATTGTAAGTCAAATACCTCATTGTCGGCACTCTCCACATTTTGTAATTTGCCCCACAAGGTGATGCTTAGGGGGCAAGTAAGTTGGGGTACTAAGTTTAAGGAAATTTTAAGCGACAATGAAATTTTCAAATCAATTATTGGCAAAGTATAAAATATGAACAAGAACATGCATTGAAAAAGAAAGTTGCAAAACAAAAATTGTTACGAAATAGGCCAAAGCCTGAAAAATGTATTAGAATATGGGTACAAGAGGACCGTAGTCCACCAAACTAATAAAAATGAAAAATCATTCTTCAAATAGCTCTTCCACGCTGAACAGCGGCTCCAGCTCTTCCTCGCCGGGGGCCGACCCTTCACCCTATGAAGCTGCCGGCAAAGCCGGGGTCTCTGAAGTACGAGGGAGCAAGGGAACGGCAGCAATGGGAGAGGATGAAGGGGTTGCCAGCCTCGAAGGGATAAAGATGTCGTAGTGTGAAAAATCGACATCCCTAAACCTGGCCTCGACCTCCCCCGGCAGCACCTTCTCCCATGCCTCTCTGTCAGCGGCATCTTCCTCATCAGGCCCCACCTCTTCAATTTCCTTAAGCTCTTCGGTGGCTTGATGAGTTGCCCTATCATATTCGGCATCGGCGGTGCTGAAGAAGGTCTCCCAGTCATGAGTTGCCTTCAACTTTTCGTGGGCATACTCGAACATCAGCTTCTTCACCCGCATGCCTTCACTGACAGTGTCGGCCCCCAGTCTGGCCACAAACTGCTTGCCCTCCTCAGTCTCCATCCACTCTTTGGCGATTTTCTTCTTCAAAGATAGTTGTTTCTCACGAATAAGCACGGCCTCTTTCAGAAACCAGCATTTTTCGCGCATGCCCTCGAGGGAGTGGTGGAGGCCTTTGTTCTCTAGGGTCAAGTTCATCATCCCATCGTTTTTTACGATCAGATTCCCATTCAGCTCATGGATCCTCTTTTTAGCCGCTCGAAGATCAACATCCATTACCTCTGACCCGAGTGTAGTAGTGATTTCATACTGCATACGAATTTTCATCTACAAAAACAGTTTAAAATTAGTGAGAAATCGGACATCTAGGATTTGATTAAATCACAGCAAGTTTTAAGTACCTCTGCTTGGAGGGCAAGCAACTCATTGACCCTTGTTTTGACAGGAACAGAAGCGAGCTGGGCCAAGTCCTTATCGCCCACCAGCTGACCCATCGCCGTTCTCCACCTCACCCTCAACTTTTTAGGTGAGAGATCGGAGAAGGCGGAGTCAGAGCCGAACACCACGCCAGTATCCCGGTGGGTTATTTCGTACTCTGATTCATCCGGCGAGGGTGCCGATGCCTCCTTCAACCCACCTATCTGGGTCGAAGGAGAGACACTTATCTCTCGAACTGCCCCGGTCGAGGTAGGTTGAGAAGATTCCTCCGGCAACTTCTTATTCTTCCCGTCCTGGCAATGGCAGAATGTTAACAAGCAAAAGCATCAAACAAGTCGGACACTAAGTAGAGCCCCAATTACCTTTGGAGGAGGGGGAAACGGAGATTTGTCCGCCTGAGCCTTCCTCTTACGAGATTCGGCCATTATCTGGGCAAAGTTGAGGGAGTTCATGATTTTTGGATACTTCTTCTGTAGCTCCTCGAATGCTATTACTGCAAGAGAAATAATTTGGGTCACAGCCCGAGTACAAAAAGAAAAATCAGTAGGGGCTTCAACTCACCCTGATGATACTTCGGATTAAGGTCCAAAGCGGACAAAAACAGGTAATTCTTAAGGTGGTCTAAGTTCACGACAAAGCTCCTCTGAACCAAAACCGGCTTAAAGCCACCTAATTCTATTTCCTTAGTAGCATGCTCTATAATCAAAAATTCCTCTAAGTTACATTGGGGAACATTGTTGTTGAATTGGAAGTTAGGCCGTTGATCGTGACTTGTCTTGACGGGCCATGGATCGGCTCTGTACAAAAAGACGAAGTCATTTGTGAAACGCTTCATGCTAGCACTCAATCCCTCAACGATCAAAAATCCTCGTCTATGTTGGAAGGTTACCCAACCTAGGCCTTAAGCCGTTGTACATCCCCTAAGTCTAAATATGTACCTAAACACCTTTAGAGTCGGCTATACTCCTATAGCTATACAAATCATTATAAAACCTATAATACAGCCCCAACCATTGGGATACAACTCGGACACCGCAATGTTGTAGGACTTGAGAACCTCTATGGCGAAGGGATGAACAGGAAACCTCAAATCCGTCTCCATGACGTCCTTGTAAATGCCGATGCACCCTTCGGGCACATGTTTAACGCTATCTTTCTTCCTCGGCTTCACCAAGGAGTACTCGTCCGTTAGAGCCCAGCTCCCTTTCTAAGGACAAGTTCTTATCCAAGGCTATACTCCAGGTTGGCCGAATAAAATAGTTTAAAGGACCGAAGCCGGGACAATACTTTGGCTCGTCATAGTGGGGGTTCTGACCCAAATCTACTAACTCTCCTGTTGAAGTAGGCGCCATTCTGATAGCAGCTCTTGGATACGGATTGTAGGAGGGGGGAACGACCGTTATAACCTCTAAACTACAAGGATCAATCTCATAACGCCTGGGGGGAAAACCTACTGAAGGTTCCCAAGGACAAGGGTGCAAAAACTCAGGATAATACACGGGAGAGTCCATACATGACTCATTTATATCGTTCTCAGTGGCATATTTATATACGGCCAAAAAATCAGTGTGTATATCAATATTGTAAAAGTTCAATCGTGCAAATAAATAGTCGGCCATTATTTTTATACAAAGCCTAAAAACAAGAAACGTACCTGATACTGAAGTTCTGGAACGAACGAAAGCTTGGAAATTGGGAATCCTTGGAAAATCTTAAGAAATGCTCTCGAAAACAAGATAAAGAAACGAGGGAAATGAGCTCAAGTCCCCTATTTATAAGGAAAAAAGGATAAATAGTAAAAGTGGAGACAGTTTTCCATATTGAATTTTTCATCGCTCTATTCGGCCCCTTCCTTGGATGGACTCCAATGGGGTCTGTATTATGTTTTTAACTTATGGCTCCTTCGCCCAAGTGATTTCAAGCATGGGGCTTATTAGCCCCTCATATCGTTTGACTCGGACTCCCCAGGGGAAGGGGAGTCCCCTCCTATTTGGCACCCTGCTATATTCGACAGGTGCCTCAACCTATTCGGCTCCTTCCTTAGATGGACTCCAACGGGGTCCGTATTATGTTTCTAACTTGGGGCTTATTAACCCCTCAGATCGTCTGACTCGGACTCCCCAGGGGAAGGGGAGTCCCCTCCTATTCGATACCCTGCTATATTTGGCAGGTGCCTCAACCTATTCGGCCCTTTCCTTGGATGGACTCCAATAGGGTCCGTTTTATGTTTCTAACTTGGGGCTCCTTAGCCCAAGTGTTTTAAAGCTTGGCGTTTATTAGCCCCTCACATCGTCTGATTCAGATTCCTCAGGGAAGGAGGAATCCCCCTATTTGGCTAGTTTCTTATTCGGACCCCTCAGGGAAGGAGGAGTCCCCTATTCGGTAAGTTCCTTATTCAGACTCTTCAGGGAAGGAGGAGTCCCCATATTCGGCTAGTTTTTTATTCGGACCCTTCAGGGAAAGAGGAGTCCCATTTTTGTCTAGTTTCTTATTCGGACCCCTCAGGGAAGGAGGAATCCCCTTATTCGGTCAGTTCCTTATTCGGACTCTTCAAGGAAGGAGGAGCCCCCCTATTCGGCTAGTTTCTTATTCGGACCCCTCAGGGAAGGAGGAGTCCCCTATTCGGCTAGTTTCTTATTCGGACCGTTCAGGGAAGGTGAGTCCCCTAATATTCGACCATCCACAGTATTAGGGCCACGGAGACTTCGGCCAATGGTCTATTAAATCTCGAGATCGATTCGATATTTCTCGGAATAGGCTCGAATATAGCTCGGCCTTCAAAGGGTAGGAGCCCAATGGCCTCTCGTATCAAGCTACGCCACGACTAATCCATTTGATTAAAAGTGTCCTCGGCTCAAAGCCCGCCAAGCCAATGTTGTTGGGTCAACCAACTCTCATTTGATGGGTCAAGCCAAAAGGCCCAATAACCCTAATAACCAGTCAAGGCACCAGAAGGCCCACCTCAAAGGGTGAAGTTACCAAAATGCCCCTGTTTAGTTTTCCAAGGTCATTTATTACCCTATAAATATCCACATTTATTACCATTTATGGTATGTCGTTTTCTCTCTAAACCTCATTACTTACATTCGTTTCTCGTTTCATATTACCGACCACTGACTTGAGTGTCTGAGGAGCTTTTCGGGAAACCGCCCTCGGACAAATAACTCTGTTCGTTTTGCAGGTCACCTTCCAAATCTTGTCTAAGTTATTCAGGCCCTTCGATAGTCAGTTCCATCTCAAGACAAATTCCTTCCAAAATTAAGTTGACTCGTTGGTTAGAGGCAGAAACAATATGTAATAATAGTCAAGTTATAAAGGTATCATGCCATAATTTATAAAGTATAAGAAGATGTTAGATGTGTAGTTGAAATGTTGTGTATGGGACTTCGAGTTAGTGGTTTTAGGAAAAGATAACTTTGTAAATTTGTTTTAAAAGTATTGTTACATATAGTATTTACAACCGAAATGCCTCGAATAGCTTCACTTCGAATTTTAAGAGATTAATTTTTATTCATTTATTATTTATTTAAAAGGGTGTTAGTTATTAAGTTTTTGGTAAAAATCATAATCTTAGACCAAAAGTGAGTGTTATTGTTGCATTTATTTTGAGAATGATATATTTTTAATATATTGTTACTTTTTAAGATGTTAATAATGTTCACATAGTTGTACTTTCAACAAATCGTCACTTGTGCTACTAATTATGCCACGGAAATTCAAAATCTGTTGTAAGTTTTGAACTTGTCACGAGAAAAATAGGTTTCAAGACAATATCACAATCATACCTAAAATTTTTGCCACGGGTATATATATATCGTGGCAAAGATGCACTTGCGCCACAAATTATGCCACGGGTAAATATATACCGTGGCAAATAAGCACTTGTGCCACAGGTTAAATAATATCGTGGCAAACAAACACTTGCGCCAAAAATCATACCACGGGATATTTTTTTGGCAAACAAAAACTTGTATAAAAAATTATGTCACGGGTAAATATTTATCGTGACAAAAATATTTGTGCCACCAATTATGTCACGGGTAAATATTTATCGTGTCAAATAAAGACTTATAGGTCACGGGTAAATAGCTATTGTGAAATTGTGTTATAAATTATGACACCTGATTTAAAATTTATCGCAAGTTTTGATCTTGCCACGAAAATATATATTTTAAGAGAAAATTAAAAAACAAAAAAAGTCTATCAATGATTTAAATTCAAAATCTTCATCCAACTTAATTAGTTCTACATTTATTAGTAAATAAGTAATTATTTTCCCTTATTTTTTAATTTCATATAAGAAAAAATTCTTTAAACAATAATTCAATTCAATATACGAGTAATATTATTCTAATATGCGACTAATTTTGTTGCATTTAGGAATATTAGTTTACCAAATTTATTTTTAGTAATATTGCAAACTAGTTTTTTTTAACTTACTTTTAATAATTTTGTTCAACTTAATAATAATAATAATAATAATAATAATAATAATAATAATAAATGAGATTGAACATAGAGACCATAGAGACCATCTTTTTCATGGGTGTATGTATACCAAGGAGGTCCGAGTTCACATTAGTCGTTTTTTAATAGGCACTCGTTGGCAAAACTCTTTTGCTAATGAGATTGAGTATATGTGCAGAGTTAGCAAGAGGAAGAATGTTAAGGCTCATATTGTCATTATGTGTTGGACTGAGATGATATATAATGTTTGGTGCCAGAGGAAGTTCAGAATTTTTGGGGACGTTCAAAGGTCAGCAGAGCATCTTGCAAATGTGATCATTTTTAACGTTGCAGCCAGATTAGATAATGGTCATAAGTGTATTTTGCTGATTAATTAGCTTCTTTGTGGTTCTTCTAATTTGGGTTGTTTTTGTGTTGGATGTGTGTTGTGTTGTGCTTTCCTTGGTGTGTTAGGGAAGGGTCTTGTTATAACTTTAGGTTGTAATAAGTTCTTTGGGAGTAATAAAATCTCTATCTTCCAAAATAATAATAATAATAATAATGATAAAATTAATCTTGTACAAGTGTTACTATACTAATACGACTAATTATATACTAATACTACTAATAATACACTGATATGACTAATATGACACTTATACGACTCATAAATACTAATAATGCACCAATACGATACGACTAATAATATACTAATAATACAGTAATACGACTAATTACATACTAATATTAAAATAATACAACTAATAATACACTTTTACAACTAATAATATGCTAATAATTCACTAATACAAGTAATAATATATTAATTCTTCATTAATTCGACTAATTATATGCTAATACAACAAATATTATACTAATGATACACTTTTACTATTAACATACTAATACTACACTAAGATGACTAAGTACAACGTACTACATTTAATAATAATAATAATAATAATAATAATAATAATAATAATAATAATAATAATAATACACTAAGTGGTAGGAGTGTTATGGTATCAGTATACTAATTACTTAGACTATCACTAAATAACTGATGGCCTAGTTGTTGGAGTGTTGGTATACCAACCTGGAGGTCTTGGGTTCAAATCCTACCTAAGACATTTGTGTGAAAAGAATGTTACTGATTGTAAACAAAATCTATAGTACTAGTTGCATTTCCATGTTTACGAGTCTAGTTGGTAAGTACATGTAGCAGAAAAATAAGATTAACCACGAGTTATGTTTGTGGCAAAAGAATATAATTAGCCACGGGATCTACCGCAGTAAAAAAAAGAGTTTATGCCACAACCATAATTTTTCCTGTGGCAACAGTTTAGCCACGATCACTTGTGTCACGGTAGTCTCTAACTTAAATTCCCGTGGCTGGACATCACAGCCATGGGAAATTCTTACATTAGTACCTCTTTGCCAAGAGTTAGTAATAGGGTTGACTTTAGTTGACTATGTCAAATATATATTTGACTTTATTGCTAAACTCAAACATTACTCATAACATTAGTTTTCGTATTTATAAAAAAATGTTGGAATTTTATTAGTTGAAAATAATCTTTTTTAAGAATAAATTTTATTTGATAAAGCATAATTTTGTTAAGTATTTGTAAGGCCTGTTTTGGCATCTCTAATTAGTTAGAACGTACAAGCTACTGATGATTTATATATACATGCGTTAATTGTTGTCGTCCCAATATCCAGTGGTGTAAGGCAAAGGAGACATCTACTGCTAGGGGAGAATTGGTCATACTTAGACAGGTCTATTTTATAAATAGGGGTTCGCTCGATAAACCTTAGGAGGTGTAAATGTAAGGCCATCTTGTGGGCATCTAACACCGGCGTTCGTTCTTTCTCCACTTGTTGATTATGTTTATGAAAGTTTATGAAACGACACTTGTTTGATTTATTAAGTTATTTGAATATATTTATAGAATTTATATTCAATTAAAGTTTTAACTGTTTTAATTATTTTTAAGAAAATTGACTGTTTTAAGTTGAATTTAAATCCTAATCATAAAACACACAATATTATTTCTAATTACAAAAAAAACTTTAACATTTATCCATTAGTTATATGAATATATAAATTATATATTCATATAACTAATGGATAATGTTAAAGTTTTTTTGTAATTAGAAATAATATTGTGTGTGTTTTATGATTAGGAATGGAATAATTTGCCAAGATTGATACGACGCTAAGAACTTTGATGAATGATGCTAATAACAATGAATTAAACAATGTTTGATAATGTAAAACATGCAAAGAGACACAAAGATTTAAAGAGGTTTACCCAATGATAGCTACGTCCTCCGTCGTGTGTAATTTCTTGTTTATATTATATCAACGGAGAATATAAAACACTCTTACAAATGAAGTATTACAATTGAGTAAGAGATAAAATCAAAAGGCTATGTGTTTGGCTTAAGGGTTGTGTTTGATGTGTTTTTGAGTGAGTATGAGAGCTCTATTTATAGTACTAAGTATATTCAATGATTTGCTTACTTAATACATGCTTAATGTTGAATAATGAATGATATGAAACAGCTCCAAGAACTTGAAAGGACAAAAATAGCATCCTAGGTGTATCAGAGGATCTGCTCGACTAAAATGGAGAGCTCGCTCGACAACTTCTGGATGCATTTTGTTTGTCCGCTCGACCAACCCAAGAGCTCGGTCGGTCGAGCAAGCTGGTCGAGCGACCTTCAGGATTCTTCTGTTAGTTTCTGCTCGAGTAAAGTATCTTCCAAGACCCTTTGTACTTCTCATTAATCATCATTAACACCAATAATTTCCATGAATGCTTCACCACAATAAATCACACTTAACACTACGATCATTAAGTTATCCACTTAAACACCCACATTAACATACTCATTGGATTCCATCCCAAGAGTCACATGAATGCATACATCAATTGTGCACTCAAGTCACACCATTCATGACACTATTCATGACACTATTCATAACAAGGTAGGACATCTAGTTACTCCCCACTGATTGTGGATTTATATTTTATACAAATAGTCGATGATTATATGATCAATACCGTGTGGGTTGGAAGTATGAGAGTAAACTCTAGGACTTTCTCTGCCACATGCTTTCTTGTTAGATTTATAAGGTTTATAGTGTTGTTTTTATTTATTTAAGAGTAAGTGACAACCATCTAAAAGGCTTTTTCCACAAACTTTTTTCTTGTTTTGAAAGACGGGTTGTTACAGCTCGTGTTACTGTCAAGAAGATTGATAAGAATAAGAGTAAAGTACTAATTATTTAATTTACTTTTTTTTCTTAATTTTAATTTTGGATTTGTTTTTTGTTCGTGTATTTGTATCCTGGGTTGTTAATTGTAATGTGAGACGATAAGTCTTATACAAGGCTAGCTGTCATAAGAGAGAAAACTCAACATTTTCGTTAATGGAGGAAAGAGAACGTTCCGTCATAGGAGCTTTAGTGCCACGAGAGGGAGAGCCATTAACGCTATTCCCGCCACTTCCGACACAGATATCCGCCATAACCAACGAAGAATTGAAGGATACACCAACCGAAGCTGATTAACATTTGATGTGTTCGATTTGTATACAGATGGTTAACGACGCTTTTCTTACAGCTTGTAGACATAGTTTTTATTATATGTATATATTACTCATATTCTCAATAAGAATGGTTGTCTTTGTTGTGGTCGTCATTTTATTAATGATCAGCTTTACCCTAATTTTCTCCTCGATAAGGTTAGGTTTCAGAATTTGATTGAGTATTGTAAATGAACTAATGTTTAGTGTTAAGATTGTATGAATTCTGAATGATTTAACGCTAATAAATTGAAGGCCAATGAAGGATGTTAATGTTCATAAAAATGAAAGAATTTTAATTATTTGTTGTTTTGAGAAAGTGCTTTGTCTGTTAATTTATAAATTTGCAGCCTTTTGTATTATATACGGTTTGTTGCCGTATTTGTAGACTTATACACCTTAACAATATAAATCACCTTAATGTTATAGACTTATAATTCATCACTTTAAGGCAATAAAAAATTACATTAATTGAAGTAATAGTATAAAACCTTAAAATAAATACTTATAATTAATAGGTAATCACTTTAAGGTTATAAGTCATCATTTTAACGCTATAAATAATTCTTATAAGGTCATTACATATAACCTTAAAATAAATACTTTTAAGTAATAGGTACTTTAACAATGTAATGTAAATAATCACTTTAAACTTATAATTCATCAATTTAAGGCTATAAGTCATAACATATAAGAATATAACCATAAAAGAAATATTTACAAAAAAATAGGTAATTAGTTTAACCATGTAAGTCATCACTTTAAGGTTGTAAATCATCAATTTAAGCTTATAATTAATCACTTTAAGGTCATTGTATACAACGTTAAAATAAATACTTACTATCTATTGCTAATCAATTTAACTATATAAGTCATCACTTTAAGGTTATACGTCATCACTTTAAAGTTATAAGTCATCACTTTAAGGCTATAAGTTATAACTCTAAGGCTATAAGTTATAACTCTAAGGCTATAAGTCTTTACTCTAAGACTATAAGTCTTCATTTTAACGCTATAAATAATCACTTTAAGGTTATCATATACAACCTTAAGATGAATACTTATAATTAGTGTGTAATCAGTTTAATAATGTAAGTCATCATTTTTAAGGTTATAAATGATCATAAGCATCACACATAGCATTAAAATGAAAACTTATAAAAAGTAGAATATCAATTTAACTATGTAAGTCATCACTTTAATATTATAAATCATCATTTTTGTTTAAGCTTAATCACTATAAAGTCATCATATACAACCTTAAAATGAATAATTAACACTTCTGTTACTACACCCAATGAAGAACAATTTCAACTAACGTAATTAATTAAGTTGATCAATTCACAATTCACATTTTAGTTGATACACCATATGAACAACAACTAATGTATCAATTACCATCTTTAATAAAATAAAATACCTTCTTGTTCTTGATCTAGCTGTTCTACGCAAAATAAATTTAAAATCGAAAATATTTCATTAGATTATTCATGTTGTGTTAATGCTTAATTTGTAAACAAATCAAACTCATTCATTAATTCATCCCTTAGGTTTGATGGTGATCAATAACTTTGTTTGCAATGGTCAATTATTAATGGCGTGAGTATAGAAATTCTTACCAAATGCTACTACAATGGAGGTTTACTGTGCAATGGGGACTAATTATTAATTACGTGAGTATAATGCAGTTATCAAGTCAAGAAGATTCTAATGTGTAACAGAAGTTAGTTAATAGATTTTAGTGTGCAGTTATCACGATAGTAGTGCATTTATACATAAACAATTAATAATTTTTTTTTAAAAAAAACAAACGGTTATTTTGTATTTGTAAATCATAAATAAATTAATTTAATTTTTTAATAAAATTATTAATTTTCGCTTGTTGTTTGGGCGTGTCTCACGATGAGACGGTCTCATACAAGACTTGCTGTTGATTTTTGTAGAGTTTTTCCTTTTGACCGTCAAATACAATTATTGATGTGTTTTAATTAATACTTTCTCATTCCGTAATACTTGCATGTATTATCACTTTTGGTTGTTTCACAATACTTGCACTCTTTTCATTTGTGGTAAAAGACAACTTAACAATTCTCCATTTTACCCTTAATTTATTCCAACTCATCACATTATTACTTTTTACCTATCATTATATAGCCCCCATGTGATATAATGTGTAAAATAGGCGATTATAAGTGAACACTGACATTTTATTAAAAATTATACCCTTAATAAAATGTGCAACAATTACAGAACAGAGAAAGTATTATATATATATATATATATATATATATATATATATATATATATATATATATATATATATATATATATATATATATATATATATATTCTAGTTGTTGCAGCCCTAAGAAATCATCTCAATTTTTAAAATACATTATTTATAATTTAAGGATACTTGTTTCATCCAAAAAACTAAAATTAATATAATCATTGAAACTCATATTTAACTAAAGTGATAATATTATATCAAAATATACGGTATGATATAATGAACAATCAAGTGTTTTTTGATTTACAACATGCAACAAAAATCATCTTAAATTAGTATGTAATAAAGGGATGGGATATAAAAAAACTCGTAAAAAGATCAACTTAGAAAATATTTTTAAAAATGTGCAAAGTAAAATTAGACAATGACTTGTATTCAAGCTTCAATGGTATTAGTATCATAAAAAACCAGGAGTGCCATGTAGAACCTGAAATTTCTCCCCTAAATTGTATGCAGCCTATTACCTATGCACCATATAGGATGTCATGATAGAATACAAGTTGTAGAAACTCTTGTACACAGAAAAATGTTATTACGAGATGACATTGGATCCTATATTGCAAAAACTAATTGTGACATTTGAGTTTATGCTGTTATAACTTTCAAAAAAGCCAAATTTCCAAACTAAAAGTCCTGCCCCTCTTTTCGTTGAATGACATTTTTGATCATGCTCTAATTGTATATATAACTAATTGAGTCAAAATGTTTTCCTTTCTATTAAGATAACATCAAAATTTCATATCACATTAAGGTTCTCCATATCAAAAAGATTAACCTTCATTCAAAAAAAATAGAATTCCAGTAATATATGGTATGTTGCAGTTAATTTGTAATTGTCGATCAATATTGTGCTTCTGGTCATTCAATGTTGCAATCAATTTGTAGTTGTTGATCTCTTATCGGTTGTATTGGTGTGAACTTGTACAAAAGATCGGTATACGAAGCTTGCGACAACTTGGTCCTCTACAGAAGCTGACAACACTAATTTAGAACCAAGTATAGTCACATGAGCAAGACAACTAAATGACTCGAGCCCTCTCACAAAGCAACTAGATTATTTGCCTATAATTTGGTATATAATATGATTAGATGGTAATCATAAAAATAGTACGCTAAGTATCTTATCAATGAATCATAAAGCTCTTAATTACATCAAACAAAGTGAAAATGAAGGATAATACTCCTAAAATTCAATTTAAGAACATACTACGTATTTTACTTCGAAGCTGGGGATAAGGAGTTTCAATTTATCATCAAAAATTAATATGAGAGAGAGCATTAGAATACCGTATGAGTTTTATGACAGAGGCCAATGTTGATGCTGACGACGAATTATTTTTAATCCTACAGCACGAAGTCTTACAACAATTACAAAGAGCAACAATACAAAACTGAAGACACAATTGTTCAAAATGAGAAGAATAATTGAAAACATAAGAATAATTTAGCAATAATAAAACATTTTCTCTGCATAAACAATGGAAAACTGGCTTGTTCCATTTTCTTGTAGTTGACTCTACCTACAATATTCAAGCATATAAAACCATAAGACTGACTTTCCTACTGTAGTTTTTTCTGTTTTTATTTACCAATTTCTGTGCCAAATGAAAGATCCTTCCTTGTTTACCTGATTAAGGTAGTACTCAGGAAGGAAAGTTGTGTTATCATATATCTTATGGCAAAGTTCCTTTGCAAAAGATGCTGAAGTCATGACCGTCATATACTTAGTTACGTTAACAAATGTAGGGTCACTCAAGTTCATTCTGATAGCAAGCATATGCTTCAATTCCTCAATCAGTCTATGTAAACATAAAGGTCCTTCATTCGCATTGGCGCTTCCATAGTTACCAAGTATGTTTAAAATCTGTTTTACACCAGCAAAAAAAGAAAAGTTCTTAAGTTTGCAACAAAATACACGTCTATAACCACTCTCTTAAGAGTTTTGTCCCACAAATTTCCTACTAACCGCAAATTATAATTCATTCATGACATGAAACTCGATGGAAGAATTTTCTTTTGCCAAAGATTAAATAACAACTAAAGGCACGCAAATGTCACTAGAAAGCTAAAGGACTCGCCATGGCAATTCCAGATGAGTTTTATGACTGAGGCCAATATGGATGACTAAGCTGACGACAAAGAATTATTTGTAATCCTATGAAACAAAATCCTATAACAATCACAAACAGCAACAATACATAATTGAAGACACAATTCTTCAAAATAAGAAGAATGATTAAAAACATAATTATTTGTAATTGAAGAATTGAAGACAAAATTATTTGTAATTGTTCAAATCAGAAAAAAAAAAAAAAAAAAACTCAGAATAACAAGATTTGTTCATTAGTAATGTGTAATTTACCCTTCAATCGAAGATTAATTTCAAAAAATCAAATTTGATTGAAGAAGAAGAATGATTATCGAATACATAATTGATGACATAAGCACAGCTCCAATTTTTTCAGAATTTTGAGCGAAAGAGAATGATTTTCAAAGACATAATCACATGTAATCGTAGCTTCAAGAAGGGTTTTGAGTAGATATAATAGCAGCTTCAAGATGAATCTTTAGAATTTAAAGTGAAAATGAATGAAAAAAATTTGAGGCCACGCCGTAGCTTCATAAGAAAAATATTTAAAAGAGGAATATTGTTTCGTTGTTAGAAGTAATGAAAGTCATTAGTGCATAAGTTATGAGTTGTTATCATAGGCAAAGGCTACATACATCCATGGCTATCGAACAAAACATACTCAAAAAGGGATGCAATGCAAATATTGACAAAGTTACACGTAATGGAGACAAGAATCATTTTTACTTCGATTTACAAGATGCAAGAGATATAAACTTCAAACATATTTTATACAGAAGTAATGTCAAAATTGCTACATAAATTCATAATTTTCCAAAATAAGTTGAAACTTTAGAAGAGTATTCAGTAGCACTTACAACGAGGTGCATTAATGATTTTAGAAAGCAATATCCATCAATACAACGTATGGAAATGAGTATTTTATTGATCGCAAAAAATCAACATCAACACATAATTTTCAATTCAGTAAGCCAATGAAATCAAACATCACTCATACCAGTTCAAATTGATCAACACAAGTTGTTGTGATTGGTGTGACTTGAGTGCACATTTTATGAGGTGCATTCATGTGTGACCTTTGGGATGGAATCCCATGAATGTGTTAATGTGGGTGTATTAAGTTAAGTTTTGATGATTGATTTATGATGGTGATTAAGTATGGATTAATAAGGTAATGAAGTGTGAGAGTTATGGGACTTAATGAAGAAGTGGAAAGGTTGATTCAAGATGCTCTACTATGCAAGTCGAGCAATACTGTCAGAAGCCTTTGAAGAGCCGCTCGACCAGCTCGCTCGACCGAGCGAGCTCCAGGTTGGGTCGAGCAAGCAGACAGAATGCAAACAGAAGCTTCTTGAAGTCCGCTCGACCAAGTCGCTCGACCAAGCGAACCCCTGTTTTGGTCGAGCGAAGTCTCTGATACTCTAGAATAATGTTGTTTTATGACTCTTCATGTACTTAGGGATGTTTCATTATCATTTAATCATAGCTTTAATGTAACTTAGTGTGATCTCTCCTATAAATAGAGAGCTCTCAATCACATTGTAATCATCCACAAATACACCCCAAGTCAAACACTAGCCTATATCTCTTCTCTATATTTGAGAGTTCTTTGAACTCCTTTTGATATTATAAGAGATACTACACACCGGAGGACGTAGCCTTAGTTGGGTGAACCTCGTTAAATCTTTGTGTCGTTTTTATTGCTTTATTTTATCCTACAAACGTCGATATCATTGATAGCGTAATTTGTTTGTCACTAAAACTTCATACACTCGATCTTGGCAATATTGGAGTTTGAAACACATTGTTCGAACTCTAATACATCATCGTTTTCACAAGTAAAAATGATTGAGCAAAACATCTTATGAAACTTTTGAAAGTAAAGTAACAAAGCAAAATTTACCTGCTTTGGACAATCAATGATAATGTTTTATCAACTTGACCAAGAACAATTGCTGCAAGCCTGCAATAGTCATTTTTCCTGACTATACACCATATCTACTAAGTCGTGCTTGAGTGTTGCTAAACAAATGTTGTGGATCTGCTAAGTTGCACCTTTGGCTGCTGTAAGTGAGAAGAAAGATGTACTTCTATAAAAGACTGAGGATGATCGATGAGTTTTCATTTTGCACCTTGAGCACAAAGCAAATAAGCAAATCAGTAGCAATTAGAAATCCTGAATTTAATGAAGAAATACACAATCTTATGGAAATGAAGTTGCAACAAAATACACAGTCAATGATCGAAACAATTAATGAAGAAATAAGATAAAAGTAGATTATCAGGCTGGGAGTGAGAAATCTGAGCCTTTCCCTTCTTCTCCTCACTTTCACGATATCAAGTCACCATTAATATTAATTGAAAATGTTTTCCAAAACCGTTATGATGCTAAGAACGATACAAACAACAATGAACAAAACAACATTTGACAATGTAAACTAATCAAAAAGAGACACAAGGATTTAAGGAGGTTCACCCAATGATGGCTATTTCCTCCGTGGTGTGTAGTTTCTGTTTATATTATATCAAAAAGAGTATAAACAACACTTCTAAATGAAGAATTACAATTGAGTAAGAGATAAAAACAAAAGACTATGTGTTTGGCTTAGGGGTTGTGTTTGATGTGTGAGTATGAGAGCCCTATATATAGTACTAGATACTAGAATATCAATAGCTCACTTGAATATATAGTTAATATTGAGTAATGAATAATATGAAATAACTCCAAGAACTTGAAAGATCGAAAAACAGCATCCCATGCATATCAGAAGATCCGCTCGACCGAAACAGGGAGCTCGATCGGTCGAGCGGCTCGGTCGAGCGAACATGAGCTACATTCTGGAGCATTCTGTTTGACCGCTCGACCTACCAATATGACTCACTCGGTCGAGCGGGTAGGTCGAGCGACCTTTCTGATCCTTCTGTTAGAATTCTGATCGAGCTACCATAAATCAAGTCCCTTCTTCTTCTTCATTAATCTTCATTAACACCCATAATTCATCATGAATACTCACCACATAATTACATCCATTTTCATTCCACAAACCAAGAGTCACATACATGAATACACACTTTAATTTGTGCACTCAAGTCACACATACCATTCATAACATTAATAAACCCCATTACTAATAAAAAGTCGGATACACACACAACAATTAAAAACCCTAAATTTAAACAAAATTTCACGAATTAACATACGTAACACAACTAAATTCCAATTTCAAATAATAAACACATCATCAACCAAAAGAAAACTTCAGAATCAATAGCCTAATCTAACCCGTATAAAACACCAAAATTTGCACGCAAATCTTTACAGAAATCCAAAAGATTAAAGGTTGATAGATCATACCCTAAAGAAGTTTTGATAGCTTTTGAATATCTACCAAAGAGATAAGTAGCACCTGCACCTGCTCATGCACCTACACATGTCTTTAAGATGCAGAAACAGAACGCAATCGTTTGTAATCAAACTTGATTTAAGTTTAGAACCACAAAAGCAACTAGGTAAAATTAAGATGTAGAAAAGAATAAAAGTGTCATATATTATTGTGTTGAAATGGTAAGATTTGAAATTAAGTTCCTATGTTGTTCTAACATATTTTTATTCATATTCATTAAAGAACTCATCTACAATGCACCTTATTGTCCCCGAGATTGACACATCTGATAATGAGCATCATAGTGATTCAGATAACGACTATGACGACCCATTTGTTAGACACGAGAGGATGGCTGAAGATGCCCCACCATATCCCTCAGAGATTGAATTAGTACAAACGGATGCTCTCAGTACCACTACTAACGTTGGTTCTAAAAAGAGAAAAGGACGAGGTCCTACGAAAAGCATCAATGTCACAGAACCCATGCATTTGGAATACAATGCATTGGGTCAACCTTGTGGCAAATGGCGTAGGCAATGTGAAAAACAAATTGGCATATGTATCCGTAAAAATTTCCATATTGTACGCAAGGAACGAGGTTCCAAAGGGTTTGAAGAATTCTCTAAGGGATGATACTATGGTAAGCAACTTTACTATTTTTATTCATATAGTTTCATTTTAAAATAAATTTAATTGACACTAATAAATATAATTTTTCTTTTGTAGAATTTTTTTTTTACGTTCAAAACGATGAAGAGAAGAAGAATAATTTTCTTTCAGTTGTTGCTGAAAGATTCAGAGATTTTAAATCCAAGCTTATAACTGGTTAGATCACGAAAAAACGAGCCCGTAAGACCAATAAGGTCAAAACGGGAAACTAAGGTGGAGAACAAGTGCCTATAAAGATGCCCTATGAAATATGGGTTCATGTATTGAAGAATGAATGGGAAGCGTTTGTTGTCAAAAAAAAACTCCCACCAAGTTGTCAGTATTCCATTATATTATAGCTTTTGATTTAATTTTACTTGTTCTTTTGATTCAATTAGTAAACTAATATATGACATTTGATTTCTATTGATTAATTAGGAAAAACGTGGTAAAGCTTCTGAATCAGCAAGCAAAGAGAAGTTTTACCATCTCTTGGGCCCAAAAACGTACGATGAGGCTCGAAAAGAGTGGGTGGATGCGGGTTTGTACCCCAATCAGAGTCCTACGGCTACCTCCACACCGTGAATACTCTTGCTGGAGATTGGGTGCGGGATTGGTACTGCAGACTTCATTCCCAAGATTCAAGTGGTAAATTTACCATTAATGATCCAGGAACGAAGAAGG
>NC_080050.1:18718046-18735546 GCF_026212465.1 Amaranthus tricolor | reverse complement strand
CAAATGTTCATAAGGAACCACTATGGATTTACCGTTAAGAATCCAAAGGCCACAATGACCGTTTCCAAAATACCAAAACTCCAAAGGAGTAGTTCAAAACCAATCAAGATCAAAATCATACAGTTTAAGTTGTAATGTCTGAGTTTGGAATAAGGATAATTCGAACTTAATCAAGAATACACCTTACTACAACTCTTGGCAAGAATATACTACAGACAATGTTATTTTATTCTTAAGTATAAACTTGTCGACAAGCAACAAAACAGTTTTATAAACCATCAAAATAAAATCACATAGCCATTATAATAGTCAACAAAAGTCAATGGTCAAGGTCGAAGTCAATGCCAAAGTCAAGTTCTCTATTTACATGACTTTAACAACAAATGGTCATAAACTATCTAATTAAATAAATAAGTAGTACATGAAATTAACACATAACCAAGCAATTAGGTACATGACCAAAAATAATAAATTAATAAATTAAATCAGGTTTTAATTCCTCTTAACCTTAATTAATTCACAAAATTCAAATTAAGTAGTTTAAGCCATCATTAAATAATAATTTTGTAAAATTAAATCCAAATTCATCAAAATCAATTTACACTATTACCTACTGATTGTAACATATTTTAGTGTTAAAATAATGTGAAAATAAATTAAAATCAATAAATTACAGCCAAATTACTATTAATAAAAAGTGTAGATTTTTCAGATTTTCATAATAATTTAAAATAAAATTATTCAAATCACGAAAATAAATTTTAACCAATCCTAATTTAATCTATGTTATAACACATCATAGAAGATTAAAATAACAATAATATATGCACGAAAATAATTAAAGCAAAATTTACTATATAAAACCGAATTAATCAATTTAAATTTTAATTAATTCTAAACAAGACTTCTATGTTTAATTAAGAAACTAAGTGAAGAAAAATCTAGTTACCTGGATAATGGAGGAAAGTAATAATCTTTAGAAGATTAAAGAAAACTCCAAGAAAATCTCCCAAATAATTTGCAAAATAAATTCCTTGAAGTAAGCTTGAATAATTCAAAATAAGTCTTCAAAAGTTACCCAAAAATATGATAATATTTTGACACTTGAAGAAAAATAAAGCAAGTATTCTTTTTTTTTTTATTTTGAGAGAAAAGAATGAGAGAAAGAAAGTTTATGAGCTAGTTTATGAATGAATGAAAATTTCCATAACAATAGGCTAGTATTTATAGGAGGGGAAAAACCATCCCAAAAGACTCTTCATAATGGTTGAGAATTTATGAGCATTAGGAAGTTCAATCAACTTGAAGAAAAGAAAATGAAAAGATTTGAAGGATGTTCATGCATTCATTCCATTCTAGTTAGTACCAATTAATTAAGCATAAATTAGAATCAATTAACCTAATTAAACACTAATTTTAAAAGCTTATCATGATAATAGTGTACTAAAAAAAAATATATTTAGTCATCCTAATTTAAAACTTGTTACCACAAGTTGGTCCAAAAATAAATAACCTAGGACATATAATAGTAGTACATAAATTTAATGAAAATAATATATTAACACGACGACAACAACAACAACAACAACAACAATAATAATAATAATAATAATAATAATAATAATAATAATAATAATAATAATAATAATAATAATAATAATAATAATAATAACTTACGCTCCTTTTAAATCACATTATAAAGCATAAAAGAGATAGTTATAATAATCCACAAATAATATCATAATAAATTATTTTAAATTAAAAACTAGACTTAAAGAAAAGTAACTAGAAAGATGAATAAAATGGAAATTATGCCACAGAGAAAAATTCGGGGCATTACAATCCTACCCACTTATAAAAAGTTTCGTCCTCGAAACTTACAAAAAGAAAGATAACGAAACAAGGACGAAATAATTACCTTTGTTCGGCTACAAACAACTCGGGATACTTAAGTCGCATTGACTCCTCAGTTTCCCAGGTGGCTTGTTCATACTTTTGACTACGCCACAAAACTTTCACTAATGGCACTTCCTTTCTCCTCAGAGAACGTACCTGACGATCAAGGATTTTGACTGGCTTCTCCTCGAAAGTCAAATTAGGGTTGACCTCTACCGACTCTACGGCTATAACATGCGAAGGGTCACTTCGATAACGCCGTAACTGAGAGACATGGAACACATTGTGAACCTTAGATAGCTCGACTGGCAAAGCCAACTTATAACCCACTTCACCAATCCTCTCAAGTACCTCATAAGGACCCACATACTTAGGGCTGAGCTTGCCCTTCACACCAAATCTCATTACTCCCTTCATTGGGGACACCTTCAAAAGCACCTTATCCCCAACATCATAAGTAATAGGTCTCCTACTCAAATCGGCATAAGACTTTTGTCGATCCTGGGCAGCCTTCATCTTTGCTTGAATAACTTTGACCTTATCTATAGTAGATTGGATAAGATCGGGTCCCAACACCAACGAATCACTTATGTCGCTCCAGAAAGTAGGACTACGACATTTCCTACCATAAAGAGCCTCGTAGGGAGCCATTTGGATGCTCGCATGATAGCTGTTGTTGTGAGAGAACTCTACCAAGCTTAAAGACTTCACCCACGAGCCTTGGAATTCCAGGGCACAAGCACGGAGCATGTCTTCCAAAGTCTGGATTGTTCTCTCCGTTTGCCCATCAGTTGCAGCATGGAAAGCGGTACTCAACTTCAACTTAGTACCAAAAGCCTTTTGTAACGAGGACCAGAGATGAGATAAGAACCTGGGATCACGATCGGACACAATTTCCCTAGGTACACCATGCAACCTTATGATTTCATTTGAATAAGCCTCCGCCATTTGTTCCATTGACCAAGTCTTCTTCATAGGAATAAATCTGGCAACCTTGGTCAAGCGATCAACTATTACCCACACTGCATTCAAGCCACCAGCGGCATTAGGAAGCCCCATCACAAAATCCATGGAAACGGAGTCAAACTTCCATGCTGGAATAGGAAGGGGTTGTAACAAACCACCTGGCCTTTGATGCTCAATCTTCACCTTCTGACACACCAAACACTTGGCAACAAATTCAGCAACCTCTTTTTTCATACAAGGCCACCAAAAGCTTAGCTTGAGGTCCTTATACATCTTCGAACCTCCAGGATGTACTGAATAAGGAGTGTTATGAGCTTCACTCATGATTTCGTTCTTCAAAATCGGATCATTAGGCACACACCATCGCCCTTTGAACTTCATACTCCCATCCTCTGCAATATCAAAACTCCCAGCTCGTCCTTGAGCCTTTGCAGCCCGAATCTTCCGAAGCTTAGGATCATTCTGTTGCTTCTCTCTTAACTCAGCATAAAGAGCAGGCTCAGAACTCATAGCGCTTAAGCGAGCTTTAACCCCACCCAATGATACCACTTCAATTTCCATCTTGCGGAATTCCTCACATAAGTCCTTAGAGAGAACCTTCATAAAATTCAGCAAGGGTCCAGGCTTTCGACTCAGGGCATCAGCAACCCTATTAGCCTTTCCTTCCTTATACTCCAAGGTCAATTCATAATCCTTGACAAGCTCGAGCCAGCGCCTCTGACGCATATTCAATTCTTTCTGAGTGAAAATATACTTGAGGCTTTTATGATCAGTGTAAATCTTGCACGAAACACCATATAAATAGTGTCGCCAAATCTTTAATGCAAACACCACTGCAGCCAATTCAAGATCATGCGTAGGGTAATTCTTCTCATGAACTTTTAATTGCCTTGAAGCATAGGCAATAACCTTACCCCGTTGCATCAACACACACCCTAGTCCACTCTTCGAGGCATCACTAAACACCTCATACTCCTCTCCTTCTTTCGGTAAGACTAAGACAGGAACAGATGTGAGCTTTTCTTTCAATAACTGAAAAGCCTTTTCGCACTCTTCGGACCATCTAAACTTGCAGTCTTTCTTCATCAATTTTGTCAAAGGTTGAGCAATAATAGAGAAGTTATGCACAAACCTTCGATAATAGCCTGCAAGTCCTAGAAAACTCCGAACTTCAGTTACACTAGAGGGACTTGCCCATTCTATAATAGCTTTAATCTTCGTTGGATCAACCTTCACACCTTCCTTGCTAATAACATGGCCTAGAAATGCCACTTTCTTAAGCCAGAATTCACATTTTGAGAACTTGGCAAACCATTTCTGCTTCCTGAGAATGTTTAACACCATTTCTAGATGTTTAACATGCTCTTCTTCATCCTTCGAGAATACCAAGATGTCGTCAATGAAGACAACTACACATTCATCCAACAACTCGTGAAAGGACCTATTCATCTGGTCCATAAACACAGCAGGGGCATTCGTAAGACCGAAGGGCATGACGACAAATTCATAATGCCCATATCTAGTCCGAAAAGCCGTCTTTTGAATATCATCTTCCCTCACAGGGATCTGATGGTAACCAGACCTAAGGTCAATTTTAGAAAAGACACCCGCGCCCTTTAATTGATCAAAAAGATCGTCAATTCTTGGCAAGGGATATCTATTTTTGATAGTTACCTTGTTCAGTTCACGGTAGTCAATACACAGCCGCATACTACCATCTTTCTTCTTCACAAATAGAACTGGAGCACCCCAAGGAGAAGCACTGGGCCTTATAAAACCCTTATCGATAAGCTCTTGCAACTGAGTCTTTAACTCTTGCATTTCTGAGGGTGCCATTCTATAGGGGGGTTTAGAAATAGGAGCGGTACCTGGAATCAAATCAATCCCAAATTCTACATCTCTTTCGGGAGGGATTCCAGGTAATTCTTCGGGAAATACATCTGGATAGTTTCTGACAATGGGAATGTCTTCAAGCTTAACGCCTTCGGAGACTTCAGTCACTTTGCACAAGAAAACTTCATTCCCTTTCCTTTGTATTTTCATCATCTTTATAGCAGAGATGATCTTCACACCAGGCTTTGCTTTGGTGTTAGAATAAGAAACTCTCTCCCCTTTATGGTTTCTCAATACCACCTTCTCATCCCTACAATGGAATACAGCTCGGTATTCCTTCAACCAATCCATGCCGAATATCACATCGAATTCGTCCATGGGGAACTCTTTAAGATTTGCAGTCAATTCTACCTCGTTAATGATAACAGGAACGCTTCGAAAAGCGCGATGACAAGAAATTTTCTCCCCATTAGGAAGGGAGATCACAGATTTAACAGACATAGAAGAGTTCAACTTGGCTTTTTCAATAAAGAAAGAAGAGATGAAAGAAGCAGTAGCACCAGTATCATTAAGCAGAGGTTCATCTTCTAGGAGGAATCCTACAAAAACAGAAATTTATATGTAGTCTTACATACTTCCTTGCTTTTCTAAAAGCAATTCCCATTTCTTACTACCCAAGTAATCCTCACTCTATGGTCAAGTCAATTGCTTAGATTCCAAGTAACTTACTCAAGCAAGCCTCGGAACCGTTCAGCTCTGATACCAACTGTAATGACCCGTCTTAATATAGGGTGTATTGGCGGAAACAATACACTAAGTTGGGTCACTAAAATTTTCAAAATAAATTTATAACTTCGAATAAAGTAAATCAAAAAGTCATTACATAAAAATCCAGGGAGTAAAACACTCCCATAAACAAAAATAAATAAAACATCTAAACTTCAACTTAATGTTCTAGGTAACCCTACATCTCTCAGTCTTATTCCCCAGTCGCTCCGAGTGAATTCAATCATCACCTGCAACAACTAAACCGCAAATTACCACTTAGTGGCCAGTAACTAGACTGTCCTTAACACAAAGGTTCAAATTTAAACAAAGAACTAATGCGAGACTTAATTAAAATTCAAACCAATTAACAACGATCCAACCATACAAACCAATAGAGTCAAATAATGTTGATCAATTCAATTAATACCAAAGTAGGGTAACCAAATCAATTAAAACCAAGGATAACTTTTCCAAAACAATTTAACAAAAAATCAAGTTAACAATATTTTCAAGTCGTACTTGGAACAGACGCAGTGAACAAATTCGCGGCCCACTAAGCCTAGATAAAGTCAGGGCGAACCTCGGGTCAACCACAATGATATAACCCTGTCTAAGAATGGCCAATCTCTCTCGTTTTCCGAAGATCCAGCATAACGAGAACGACAACTAAATCTAAAACCAATCTACTATAGATGTGCTGTCCAATCGAAGGAACCACTATGGACTTACCCAACGATTTCCAAATAACAACAAAACCAATGTTCATAAGGAACCACTATGGATTTACCCTTAAGAACCCAAAAGTCAAATTCCAAAACCAAATCAAATGTTCATAAGGAACCACTATGGATTTACCCTTAAGAACCCAAAGGCCACAATGACCGTTTCCAAAATACCAAAACTCCAAAGGAGTAGTTCAAAACCAATCAAGATCAAAATCATACAGTTTAAGTTGTAATGTCTGAGTTTGGAATAAGGATAATTCGAACTTAATCAAGAATACACCTTACTACAACTCTTGGCAAGAATATACTACAGACAATGTTATTTTATTCTTAAGTATAAACTTGTCGACAAGCAACAAAACAGTTTTATAAACCATCAAAATAAAATCACATAGCCATTATAATAGTCAACAAAAGTCAATGGTCAAGGTCGAAGTCAATGCCAAAGTCAAGTTCTCTATTTACATGACTTTAACAACAAATGGTCATAAACTATCTAATTAAATAAATAAGTAGTACATGAAATTAACACATAACCAAGCAATTAGGTACATGACCAAAAATAATAAATTAATAAATTAAATCAGGTTTTAATTCCTCTTAACCTTAATTAATTCACAAAATTCAAATTAAGTAGTTTAAGCCATCATTAAATAATAATTTTGTAAAATTAAATCCAAATTCATCAAAATCAATTTACACTATTACCTACTGATTGTAACATATTTTAGTGTTAAAATAATGTGAAAATAAATTAAAATCAATAAATTACAGCCAAATTACTATTAATAAAAAGTGTAGATTTTCCAGATTTTCATAATAATTTAAAATAAAATTATTCAAATCACGAAAATAAATTTTAACCAATCCTAATTTAATCTATGTTATAACACATCATAGAAGATTAAAATAACAATAATATATGCACGAAAATAATTAAAGCAAAATTTACTATATAAAACAGAATTAATCAATTTAAATTTTAATTAATTCTAAACAAGACTTCTATGTTTAATTAAGAAACTAAGTGAAGAAAAATCTAGTTACCTGGATAATGGAGGAAAGTAATAATCTTTAGAAGATTAAAGAAAACTCCAAGAAAATCTCCCAAATAATTTGCAAAATAAATTCCTTGAAGTAAGCTTGAATAATTCAAAATAAGTCTTCAAAAGTTACCCAAAAATATGATAATATTTTGACACTTGAAGAAAAATAAAGCAAGTATTCTTTTTTTTTTTATTTTGAGAGAAAAGAATGAGAGAAAGAAAGTTTATGAGCTACTTTATGAATGAATGAAAATTTCCATAACAATAGGCTAGTATTTATAGGAGGGGAAAAACCATCCCAAAAGACTCTTCATAATGGTTGAGAATTTATGAGCATTAGGAAGTTCAATCAACTTGAAGAAAAGAAAATGAAAAGATTTGAAGGATGTTCATGCATTCATTCCATTCTAGTTAGTACCAATTAATTAAGCATAAATTAGAATCAATTAACCTAATTAAACACTAATTTTAAAAGCTTATCATGATAATAGTGTACTAAAAAAAAAATATATTTAGTCATCCTAATTTAAAACTTGTTACCACAAGTTGGTCCAAAAATAAATAACCTAGGACATATAATAGTAGTACATAAATTTAATGAAAATAATATATTAACACGACGACAACAACAACAACAACAACAATAATAATAATAATAATAATAATAATAATAATAATAATAATAATAATAATAATAATAATAATAATAACTTACGCTCCTTTTAAATCACATTATAAAGCATAAAAGAGATAGTTATAATAATCCACAAATAATATCATAATAAATTATTTTAAATTAAAAACTAGACTTAAAGAAAAGTAACTAGAAAGATGAATAAAATGGAAATTATGCCACAGAGAAAAATTCGGGGCATTACAATATATATATATATAATATATATATATATATATATATATATATATATATATATATATATATATATATATATATATATATATATATATATATATATATATATATATATATATATATATATATATATATATATATATCACTAGTGGAAAAAACTTTATTTGCTGCGTTTTTTTGCCATTATTTGCTGCGGTTTTGGCCCCCAGCAATTGTGATAGCAGCAAATAGCCTATTTTAAATGCTGCGGTTATAAACCGCAGCAAAAAATTGCATTAATTGCTGCGGTCATGTGCAAAACCGCAGCAAAAAGTGTCTATTAATTGCTGCGGTCATTGGGATGAACCGCAGCAAATAAATTGGCCCATTAATTGCTGCGGTCGTGGCGAAACCGCAGCAAATAGCATATTTTTTTTTTTTATTTTCCTTTTTATCCTTTTAATAATGCAATAATAATACAATCACAGATAATCAACATTAATCTCTTTGTAATAATAAACTCTCGCTTGTATATATAATATAATATTATGTACGTACATATATATATATATATATATATATACATTAAAGTATAAAAAATAATCTATACTATAATTACAATTTATCAAGGACAAATATTAGCAAGATACACGGCAATCTTGTCTTTTAATTCACGCATCTCTTCACTTCTCAAAGGGCGTGTTTCCCTCGGAATGTCGTTTAAAACCTATATATAATATTAAAATAAAAGATTAATATAGAAATTAAACATTAGATTTTACCAATAATATATTTAATTAATTAAGAAAGTAACAAATACTTACGGCATCTATATTTTCGACTCCAACCTCCTTCACGGCATTAATAATATCGTCCATGAACTTCAGCGCGTAGTAGCCGCAATCAACGGACCCAGAAGGTTGTTGAAAGCACTAAGAGAAAATAGATGTTAGTGTCAAAAACGGTTAAAAACGCATAAAATCGCAACTTAACACGTAAATTCTAGAATATGACTATGATTTTCAATTCTAACAACTTCTACACAATAATATATACCAAATAGTGTTGTGTGCCGAGTTTCGTGCATAACAAACCAAGTTTGAGTACTTTACGCGCGAAATTGACAAAAACGCTTAAAAACGCATAAAATCGCAACTTAACTTCTAATTTCTAGCATATGAATATTATTATCAATTCTAACCATTTCAACACAATAATATATGCCAAATAGTATTGTGTGCCAAGTTTCGTGCATAACAAACCAAGTTTAAGTACTTTACGCGCGAAATTGACAAAAACGCTTAAAAACGCATAAAATTGCAACTTAACTTCTAATTTCTAGCATATGACTATTATTATCAATTCTAACCATTTCAACACAATAATATATGCCAAATAGTATTGTCTGCCAAGTTTCGTGCATAACAAACCATGTTTGACCTACTTTACGCGCGAAATTGACAAAAACGCTTAAAAACGCATAAAATCGCAACTTAACTTCTAATTTCTAGCATATGACTATTATTATCAATTCTAAGCATTTCAACACAATAATATATGCCAAATAGTATTGTCTGCCAAGTTTCGTGCATAACAAACCATGTTTGACCTACTTTACGCGCGAAATTGACAAAAACGCTTAAAAACGCATAAAATCGCAACTTAACTTCTAATTTCTAGCATATGACTATTATTATCAATTCTAACCATTTCAACACAATAATATATGCCAAATAGTATTGTCTGCCAAGTTTCGTGCATAACAAACCATGTTTGACCTACTTTACGCGCGAAATTGACAAAAACGCTTAAAAACGCATAAAATCGCAACTTAACTTCTAATTTCTAGCATATGACTATTATTATCAATTCTAAGCATTTCAACACAATAATATATGCCAAATAGTATTGTCTGCCAAGTTTTGTGCATAACAAACCATGTTTGACCTACTTTACGCGCGAAATTGACAAAAACGCTTAAAAACGCATAAAATCGCAACTTAACTTCTAATTTCTAGCATATGACTATTATTATCAATTCTAAGCATTTCAACACAATAATATATGCCAAATAGTATTGTCTGCCAAGTTTCGTGCATAACAAACCATGTTTGACCTACTTTACGCGCGAAATTGACAAAAACGCTTAAAAACGCATAAAATCGCAACTTAACTTCTAATTTCTAGCATATGACTATTATTATCAATTCTAACCATTTCAACACAATAATATATGCCAAATAGTATTGTCTGCCAAGTTTCGTGCATAACAAACCATGTTTGACCTACTTTACGCGCGAAATTGACAAAAACGCTTAAAAACGCATAAAATCGCAACTTAACTTCTAATTTCTAGCATATGACTATTATTATCAATTCTAAGCATTTCAACACAATAATATATGCCAAATAGTATTGTCTGCCAAGTTTCGTGCATAACAAACCATGTTTGACCTACTTTACGCGCGAAATTGACAAATAAAAACGCTTAAAAACGCATAAAATCGCAACTTAACTTCTAATTTCTAGCATATGACTATTATTATCAATTCTAAGCATTTCAACACAATAATATATGCCAAATAGTATTGTCTGCCAAGTTTCGTGCATAACAAACCATGTTTGACCTACTAGTGACCAGACCACCTTGCACGACACGTGGAGACCAAACCTATGCATCCAGGACCTAGGCTAAAGTGGAAATGGAATCTTGGTACTTGGATCTAGCTATCAAGGTCCTAAAACCATTCTAACAATCCCCGTGGACTCCTAGAAGCTGAGCCGAAGGAGGGCTGGTCGACAGTTTGCTAGATCAGAATTTTGTTTAAGTGTTTGTGGTTGTTTCGTGTTCTTTTCATGATCATTTGACCAAACCTATACAAAACCCATAAAATCGAATTTGTGTACCTTTCTTGCTATCCATTTTGGAAATGTGGCTCTGGATGTAGATCCCATTTGTCCACGCACTCTTTTCATTGCGCTGAAACGCATGGGAAAAGTAATACCATTTATATATATATATATATATAACACTTAATTAAATCAAATTGGTAAAATAATTAATATTACGTACGCATTCAACAATGCTTTGAATCTTGTGTTGCGAGGTAGGCTGTTAGGTTTTTGTAATGAGTCGAAGACGTGCACGGTGTTCGTTAAAGGACATATGATCAGAAGTATCCAATGCAAACTACAAGCACAAATTTAAAATCAACAAATTAGAGATTAGGTGACTTTAAAAATCAAAAGATAAGTTCAATTTCAAAAATAAAACTTACTCTTCCCAATATGGAGCCAGAATGAATGTGTGTTTACATGCAAGGGAATTAGTCAAAGCAGTTTCAATGTATGCTCTGACGGCATCTGGATCATTTCTACATTTACTACCCGAAATCGTCTCCGGACAAAACCATCCAATTTTTATTGGAGGTTCGCAAGAATTTACCTCCTCGTAAACCGCACTAAACTCACAAATAAGAGAATTTTGTTAGTAATTCGGTCATTAAAACAATTAAACAATAATGCCTAACTTGTAAGATAATGAACATCACCTCATGTAGACATGGAAAAGAGCTACGTTCAGCATCTCTCCTCTCAAAAATTGCCCGATGTCACTAGGACAAATAATTACAAACGGGTCTTCTGAAAAGCAGTATTGCTCCTTCAGCAGGGGCAACATGATTGGGTCCTCCTCACTTATGCGAGATGCACAATAATGCAGCCATTTGCAATCTTGAGAGAGATCTTTTAGCTCCTCATCAGTCAAAATTGGAGTGCTTGGCATCTACTTTGACCCAGTCGACACCTTTGCTGAGGAACCGACCTCTCTACAAGATCCCTTTGGACTCTTTTGCTATTTCAATTTATAAAATTAAATTAGTGTGAGCATGCAATTAAAAAAATAAAAATAAATAAGGTACAAATGATTCTTACCGTGTTAGTGAATCGGACCCAAGCATATGGCCATGTGACGAAACTACCTAGGGCGTCTGATAGTTTCTCAAGGCTCCATGCTGGCATTGGAATTGGGAGTGAGAAATCTTCAAACCCCTTTACAATAGTCTCCACGGCCACACTGATGTGGCCACTTGTAACAGGCACTGAATGCACTGTTTGGCCCTCTTTATTTGGCTGTGCCATACCATATGCAACCTCAGTTAAGTCGCCATCATTAGCAACACCTAACTGAGGCAGCAAAAGAGAACAAGGAGTCGCCTCCTGAAAATGGTGTCGTTTAGTATAATAAGCATCATAATAAAATTTTAATTACGCGTTGCAATTTAAATTAATAAGTGCTATTATATTTAAAAACTATGTACCTGTAGCACTGGCACCGGAGTTGGCTCCGGATTTTGAGCAACGGGGGTATTAGTAAAGAGCTGGGGTGCTACGGGGGTACTGGGCTCGGGTGTTGGCTCGACCAAAGCGTTAGAATCCCCATGTTGACTTCCCTGATCATCGACAATCAGGTCTGCCAAGTCCACAATGGGTGCACCCATCTTTTGCAACACGGTGGCCAACTTCGCGAGAACGTCCTTCGTAATCTCCGCTCGGAGGGTTGCTGCTTCTTCCCGCAGTGCCGTTCGGGATTGAGTAGCAACACACTCTTTGCCGAATGCCTTCTGTAACCCCACGCGGACGCCTCCTTTTCCGACTACCCGCCCACTGTGGTCTTTCCCTAAGACCATATGCAATGCGTCAACATTGCCTTTTGGGGTGAACTCCCCCGTAGCTTCTTTTTCCTTCCAGCCCATCTATTCAAATAAAAAGTGACATATATAGTAATTAGTAAAAGTACATCAAAGCCAAAGAATACAAAACAAATGAAGAATATACTTAATAATTTCAAAACTCACCACAGCATCAGCAACCTTCTTCGTTCCCGGATCATTAATGGTAAATTTACCACTAGCATCTCGGGAATGAAGCCCGCAATACCAATCACGCACCCGATCTCCAGCAAGAGTATGTACGGATGCGGAGGTAGTCGTAGATGAGGGTGTGGATGAACTTTGATTGGGGTATAAACCCGCATCCACCCACTCTTTTCGGACCTCATCGTACGTTTTCTGGCCTAAGCGATGGTAAAACTTCCTTTTGCTTGCAGAATCTGAAGCTTTACCACGCTTTTCCTAATTAATCAATAGAAATCAAATGTCATGTATTAGTTTAATGACTGAATCAAAAGAAGTAAATTCAAATTGGTAAACTATAATATAATATGAAATACTTACAACTTCTATGGGAGTTGTTCTTTTGGCAACAAAGGCCTCCCAATCCCTCTTCGATATGTGACCCCATATTTCGTAGGGCATTTTCGAAGGTGCTTGCTCTCCACCTTCGTTTCCCGTTTTGACCTTTTTGGTCGTACGGGCACGGGTCTTCGTAATCCAGCCAGTTACTAGCTTGGATTTGAAATCTCTGAATCTTTCAGCAACAGCTGAAAGAAACACATTCTTCTTGTCCTCATCGCTCTCGATGTGGAAAAGATTCTACAAAAAAAATTTATATTTGTTACTATCAATTAAATTAATTTTAAAATGAAACTAAATGAGTAAAAATAGTAAAGTTACTTACCACAGTATCATTCCATAGAGAGTTTTTCAAACCCTCTGGAACCTCGTTCCATGCGTGCAATATGGAAATCTTGCGGATACATAGGCCCACTTGTTTTCCATATTGCCTACGCCATTTTCCGCAGGGTTGACCCAATGCATTGTATTCCAAATGCATTGGTTCCGTGACTTTGAGGTTTTTCGTAGGACCTCGCCCTTTTCTTTTCTTACTGGTAGTGGTAGCATCCATTGGTGGGGCGTCTTCAGTCTCAAAATCATTGTCTAGAGGTGGAGCGTCTTCAGCCATACGCTCGAATCTCACAATTTGGTCCTCTTCACTGTCGTAACTACGATGCTCATTATCCGAGGTCTCAATCTCGGGAACAATTTCGTCTCTGAATAGATGCATTATATATCAGTACCTGAAAGAGTATGAATAGAAATATATTAGAACATAAGCTAAGTAATATTAAGAATATGACTATGATTTACAATTCTAATACGTACGTTCAACACAATAATATATAACAAATAAGTGTTCTGTGCAAAGTTTCATGCAAAACAAACCAAGTGCCAAAAAAACTTTTAAAAGCTTTAAATTCATACCTTGTGAATCACTTAATTCAAATGTATTCCTTCCGTGTGATCTACACGCATATAACCAACATCTACATCATCTACATCATCTTGATCCACTGATATTGGATTGATAAAGGGAGGGGAGTCTTCAAAAGCTTCATATTCTTCCTCATCCTCAACATCACCTATACCAAGAATGCTTCTTTTTCCCGGTACAACAATAGACCATTTTTTATCAGACGGGTCTACAATGTAGAATACTTGCTTGGCTTGTGTGGCTAGTATGAATGGCTCCTCACTATCACGCAAACGAGCTAAGTCTACAAGAGTGAATCCACAAGGGTCGTCATTTTTTATGCATCGTCGATTATTATCTACCCACTTACATTTGAAAAGACCAATATTGAAAGTAGAGTAGTCAAGCTCCCATATTTCATGTACCCGCCCGTAGTATACCAATTTAGCATCAACCGGCGCTTGATCCTTCGCACTCGCGTAAAATGTAGATGACGCCAAGATAGAAACCCCACTATTCTATAGATACGATGACTTCTTGTCTTGACCCTCAGTCCAAAATGTGAAGCCATTGACATCGTAACCCTCATATTTATTGACATCATCACGAGGACCAAAAGCTAACCACTTAACAATTTCGGATACACCCTTGAGTTCTTCGCATATTACTCGATTATGAAACCAATTAATAAACGTCTTGTTATGCAACTGCATCAATGCCCTATCCCCTTTAGAAGGATGTTTTGCGCGCAATATATCAAAATGCTCACTCAAAAAAGGATGAACTTCCGGAATATGATGCAACACATACAAGTGTGCTTGTAGAAGGCTTTCTCGAGGAGGTGTGACCGATTTGGAGCCAATTGTTCCTTTTCCCTCAAGCCTTCCTTCATGTCTAGAGGTGGGAAGTCCAATAGGCTTTGCCATGGCCAAATACTCGGCTATAAAGTTACTAATCTCATAGCCTTCCTTCCTCACCTTGTTTTGTAAAACACCCATGTGTCTTTCAAAAGGATAACACCACCTTAAAAAAACTGGACCCAAAAGTTTGATCTCACGAACGACATGGACAATAAGATGAACCATTATGTCAAAGAAAGAAGGTGGAAAATACATCTCAAACTTGCATAAAGTTACAATCACGTCGAGTTGAAGTGCATCAAGTTTAAAGGGATCAAGAACTTTACTACAAATTGTGTTGAAGAACGAACATAGCTCGGTAATAGCATATCTCACATGTTTTGGCAGTATTCCACGGATTGCAATTGGTAAGAACACTTGCATCATTACATGGCAATCGTGAGATTTCATGCTTCCCAACTTCAGCTCACCATTTAGGCTAACAAATCTCTTCATGTTGGATGAGTACCCAGACGGAACCTTAATGCCATACAAACACTCACAAAATGTCCGCTTCTCTGCTTTGGACAATGTGTAGCAAGCTGGAGGCAAATAAACTTTGTCATTAAGCATCTTCTTCTTACTGCCACCAACTTCATCATCAGCTCTATTTCTTTTCTTACTCACCTTAACATGTGCCCACAACTCCGGACGAAGACCCTTACATTCAAACCAATCTCGCACGGCCCTAACATCTTTTGTCTTACCCGGAATGTTCATGAGAGTCCCGAGTATGGCATCGCATACATTTTTCTCTATATGCATAACGTCAAGACAATGCCTAACCTGTAGATCTCTCCAATATGGAAGCTTCCAAAAGATTGATTCTTTTTTCCATAATCGGCCTTCACCTCCTTGCACTTGCCCCGTTTTACCAAATACAGTCTCAACTCCCTTAACCTGTTCATAAACCTCATAACCGGTCAACGGTCGACGAGCTACACGGTCCTCAACCTCCCCATTGAACAACTTCTTCTTCTTACGATATTGGTGGTCTCGTGGGAGGAACTTTCGATGGTGCATGAATACGTGTTTGCACTTAGGAATCCACGTGGATTCCATGTCATCGATACATATCGGGCATGCTTTCTTCCCTTTATTCTTATACCCCGATAAGTTGCCATATGCCGGAAAATCATTAACGGTGCATAAAAGCATTGCACGCAAGGTGAACTCCTCATTAGCATATGCATCAAACACTGAAACGCCTTCATCCCACATCTTTCTCAAATCCTCAATGAGAGGTGCAAGATACACATCTATGTCATTGCCAGGTTGTTTAGGACCCGAGATAAGAAGCGAAAGCATTATGTACTTACGCTTCATACACAACCAAGGTGGCAAATTATAGATCACTAAAAGTACCGGCCAAGTACTATGTTGAGAACTAAGATTGCCGAACGGGTTCATTCCATCCGTACACAGTCCGAGCCTTAAATTACGAACCTCATCCCCAAAAGTCTTATGCAACCTATCAATACTCTTCCACTCCGGAGAATCAGATGGATGTGTGAGCAAGTGACCTTTCTTCACCCTATCTGCATGCCACCTCAAATTTAACGCATCTTTCTTTATAGAAAACAAGCGCTTGAATCTAGGTATTATTGGAAGATACCACAATACCTTAGCCGGGGGCCCTTTAGCATCCCGAGCCCCTTTACGCTTGTAGCGCGATAACCCACACCTAGGACACTCTTCTAAGTTCTCGTTTTCATTCCGATACAACACACAATCATTCGGACACGCATGAATCTTTTGGTACTCTAAGCCGAAAGGACACATGAGCTTTTTGGCATAATATGTCGACTTTGGAAGTTCATTTCCCTCAGGAAGCAACTCACCTAACGCTTCTAATAACATTGTGAAACTAGCGTCACTCCAATTGAACTTTGACTTAATGTTGAAAATTGTCAACACTGCTGTTAGTTTGGTGAACTTTGTACATCCAGGGTACAAAGGCTTTTGAGAAGCCTCTGTCAACAAGTCAAAAACACGAGGACGTTTTCCTAACTCATCCTCGACTCCCTCCATCATCTCATGAACACGATCCACATCCTCATCGACATTCTCTTCATCTGTCTCATACCCATCAACATGATCTACTACATCCTCATTGACATCGGCCACATTATTGACGTCCTCAACAACACTTTTCTCTTTGTAAACTCCCTCCTCACCATGCCAAACCCAAACATGATATTGAGGCCTAAACCAACGTCGAAGTATGTGCTCCCTAAGGATATCAACACTATCTACCTTTGATACATTGCCACAACTGACACATGGGCAATAAAAACCAACTCCCCCCGTCCTAACTTGATGTTCAACCGCAATACTACAAAATTCTAATACGCCATCAATAAATTC
>NC_080050.1:18680546-18710546 GCF_026212465.1 Amaranthus tricolor | reverse complement strand
ACGGCATAGAACTGCCATATTTTACATGGAGATGTACAATTTTTGACCACGGTCATTTTGAATTCGATGTTGTTTGCCGCACTGGCTAACTCCAAAGTAAATGGAAAATACTAGGAAGATCGATGAAAACCTGGCATCTCCACTGGATGTCTTATTTCACCCATGCTAGTATGATTTAGAAGATCAAGACTTCCACCCCATGATAGTGTTCTTCTAGAATTTGGAAGTGAAGGACCATTGGTTTTTTCCATGATTTCCATTCCCTTGTCCATGCTTGGATGTCGCTGGATAGTTGATAACGGTGTCAGCCTTTGTGGAGCTGAAAATGAATCGTGCCCCTTTGAAGTTGCAGAATCGTGATCCGAAAAAAAAGTTTGTTGTGTGCTTTGAGAAATCTGAGTTACTTGACCCTCAGAAACAGTAGTTGGGATGAAAAACTTTGGATTAGCAGCAGCAGCTCTCATAGCTGGAAGTGAAGGTGTAGGCGATTGGAATGAATTTGCAGGAGTTCCTCCACCTTTGTTAAATGTATCCACATACCTAAAACATGCATAACATGAAATAAATTTCTAAAACAGGATAAGAAATAAAGAAATTACAAACTCTAGACTTTTCAGGAAAAAAAAAAAGTACTCCATTAGAGAGGAGTGAGGAGTTTATAAAAAAAGGGGGTGTTATTGGAGCGAAGGTAATGATTTTAACAGTACATAAGGACAATTAGAGGAAAACTGGCTGATGGAGATGCATGGCCTTGGACAAACACATTTGCTTATGGAGATGCTTACTCTGGACATCACATTCTATGTTGGCTCAGACATTCTCAATTATAGATACTTCATATGTACTTGTAAAGTTGTATAGGCTTCAGGTACAATAGCTAAGCTTTATCAATTACCTAGTCCCAAACTCCTAGTACCAAGAGCCAAAACTATCCAGCAATACTTAATGGCCTATGTCTCATTTTACAGAGAAAGAAATATACCTAGCACGCACACCCATGCGCCCACGAACAGTGAAATGGTTTGAACGAGATGGAATGGGTGGTAATTCAGTGTCTTGGCAATTGAAATTTGTGTGCTTATGTTCAGGTTCCCCATTCGCAAGAATCATACCATTAATAGGTTCATCTCTTTTGTCATGACCCAACATCCCATTCATGAACGGTGCAGTTGTACGAGGTAGAGCCAAGGTCATTTCCTCAATTTGAGACTCAGCACCTTCTTCAACCCAACGCTTTAGTTTTTCATCATAATAGAACTTGTTTGTCTCTCCCAGTTTGGCCTGCAAAGAAGCAGGGGCAAGAAAAAACGCATAAAAAAGACCAGACTAGTCAGCTCTAAGCAAAAAACAATCATAAGTATATCAACATGAAACTGTGGAAGTTCTGAAAAAAATGTTCATTTTGACTTGCCTGTCGATCTGGGCGAGATCTTAGCACCAACCCAACAGTCTTTTGGAAAATCTGTGAACCAAACCGACCAAAGCGTGATGAACCACCTGAGACTGTTGCATTATCGCGAGGACTTGAAGAGTTTGATTTTGGTGAGAGATCCTGGTACCAAGAACAAGAAGTTATAAGAGTCAAAATTAACAATCAAGTTATAGCACAAAAACCATTTTTTAATATAAAGACATAGCGGTCTTGTATGCAACAAAGAATTATCGGACAAACATGGAAAGCATCTGAACCCATCCCTTTTTGCAAAACTTAAGCACAATGATAAAGTCCTCCATTATCTTATCGAACACTATTGCTATGTTTGGAGGGGACGAAATTGAGGGAACAGATTTGAAGGGAAGAAATCCTTCACATTTTTTATAAAACAAACTCGCCTACAATGAAAAGGTTTGGAAGGAAAACTTATCACTCTTCCCTTCCCTCCCCTCCCCTCTCCTCCCTATCCTCTCCTTTGCTTGAATGTTAGCCGAATGATTTCTATATCTACAACGACAACAGTACTTAGGCCTTCTTCTAACATGAAATAAAAGGGATTAATAAGAAAAAAAGGATTAACAGCTCAAATCCCTTAAAAGAATACACCAAACAAAAATCAAAACTACAATTACCAAAATTGCTTTAAATTTCCCCATTTAGATACACACTTTAAAGCCCTATCCACTTAAATATGCAGTTAGATAAGTTAAGTTGTCCCACAACAGATTACCAGATAAAGAATTTCAAGACAAGGCACGGTAATTCCACTCCAACCACACACATACACACACCCCACATATGCACCATAATAACTTTTGCTTTTATTTTCCCAAACAAAGCTAAGTTGCAACCAATCCAACACATACATGATTCAACCGAAAAAATCGAAGGCTCGTAAGAGAACAAAGTGAACAACCCCATCCAATGTAACTTGCCAAATGGCCCACATCAAAAAGAAAAAAACAAGCGAGAATGACTCAAAATTACCTCAACAAGGCACACAAATATCAGGTGACATTAGCTATACTTTTGTAGCATATCATTAGCTATACTTTTAGCTACTTAAAGTTAAAACTTAAGACTGCATATGGTATTTTCCTTATTTACAAAACAAGCATAGAAAAAAATACATTATTCATGCAGCTATATGCAGTAAAATTCCTTAATCCCAGACGCTTATAATTCTGCAGATAATATTTCATCCAATACTAAGAAGCCCATCAACATCCCAAAGTAGAATGCTCATCATGCCAATCATGTAAGAAACAATGAACTCAACTTTGACCTACAAAGGTATAAAGAATAAACTATTTACCTTTCTGGGTGTTCTACTGAAGTCAGGTTCTGACATGCTTCGATTATGCAATGACTTGCGGTTGCTGCCTTCTGTAGATGCAGACGTCATCAACGAAGATATAGCCATAGTGGACTGACTAGTAGACACACGTGCACCCCTTGACCGATGATCGTGCTCACTGTGTTGGTCATTACTCTGGACCACCGAAGGTGTAGGTGGTGGTAAGCCACCAACAACCCGTTGAGCAGTATTATCGAAGAAGTTAAGCAATTTACCCACTAGTTTTGCTCGAGCAAAATTAGTGGTATACCCACCCTACATATGGTGTGATCATTACAATCTCAAACGAGTGATTCACAAACTATACAATATTAGGAAAGCGTACCTGCTGATAAATTTTTATCCGCTCTTCTAGAGAAGACACCATATGTCGCCATGAATCAACTTCTGGCAATCTACTAGTTTTTAACGATTTCAAAACTGATTGACAGTACCTGAATAAATGGTAAAAGTTATAATTTTCCAAATGAGATCTCTCATAGAAAAATCAAATAGTTCAGTTTCTGCTATTTTTTATTGAGCACTTGCTCAATAATAATATTAAATAATAATATAAATAATGATCAAGTTCAGGGCATTGGAATCCTAACTAGCTATCCCTCTCAATACTTTTCTATATCCTGTTAGCTTTAAAAATGGTAAACTACAACTTTCATATTGTCCTCATTGAAATCAAAGATTGCCGCAAGGCTGCTGCCAATCGCTAGAAAGAAAGGAACGTGAAAAGCTAAAATTCCCATTTTACCTTAGTTTAGATTAGACGTAGTCTTTAAGTGAATAGAAATAAACAAATCATTTATCTTGAAATGATGATCGTATCATGCCAATAGTCACTGCTGATCTATATTGTTTTTGCTAACTATGTCAAACTTAGGTTCTGATTTGGATTGGAGGATCTATCAAACAACCAAGCTTCGAACAATTGGTAAACAAATATATGCCTTAGCTCTGAAAAAAAACATCTCATTCACTAACAAGCTTAAAGAAATACTCTCTTTGTTCCTTTGATTTTGAGTGCAAAAACAAAGTCACATCATATCATATTAACTGCTTCGTGAAGATTTTCAAATTTACTGAATACCCACATTGCAAGGTGTAAAAAAAATGTATTAGGCCGGTTCACGGGATATCTTATGATTTTGGCCAATATTTGGTGCTACGATACTGCATCACTCCCACTACCACATTATTATGTCGTTACCGCATTTCTAACCGTCACCGCATTTTTGCACTATAAGAGAAATTTAATTTATTAGTTTTCAATGAGAGAATGACATAGAAACAATTGGATGAAAGAAATATGTTGATGGGATGAAGAGATAAAATGACTTGTGAATGAGATTGTAGAGAGAATGAGAAGTCAAAAGTCAAAAATAGAAATGTAGCATAACCAGAAAGATGATCAAAATGAAAAGTGAAGCAAAGAACATAATTAGTATCTCTGAAAGAAAATATCACTAAAAATAAACAAGAATAGCAGTACTAGACTAATAGTAAATTAGTAATTGCTGCAAGAAACAAAAGATAACAGCTATCCTATTAAAAAGGAAATATGCAAATATTTAAGGGTAAATGGACTAAACCTGTAAAATGGACTAAAACTGTAAAATTGAAATTGAAAAGATAAAATGACAAAAGAGAAATTATACTTATCAAATTGATGATTAAAGAACGATTACAAAATAACGAAAGATAGATCAAGCAATTCGAAAAGCTTGAGATCTCCTAAAATGAGTAAAACGGTAAAACCCATCCAACAAGTGTATAACAATTTTCATGATTATAATGACTCCCTAATTCCTCTTATTTATGATAAGCTACCTCTTAATCCTAACTTATTCCCCAAGTCTTCCTTAATATGACAATTACTATTTTACCCCTCCGTAAGCCCAATATCAGGTCATTGGATAGACTAATAGTAAATTAGTAATTGCTGCAAGAAACAAAGGTAACAACCATCCTATTAAAAAGGAAATATGCAAATATTTACTGGTAAGACAAACAAAATAAAAAAATTCGGCACTCGGAAGAGGAAATAACTTCAATAAACCTCATGTTAGAAGTTTGACAAATTGGTATACCAAAACAATTAATTAGATCAGGAAACTATAAAATACAGAAGGATGAATTAAACTGAATGCAGTACTTACTTCAGGGATTCTGACAGTTTTCCAACTTCTGCTAACATGCAAGCATATATAAGCTTATATGGCTGAAACGGCAGCAATACAAATTGGGAGTTTCCAAGCACCTTAGCATATTCATATAGTTCTGTTCTCTGTGATATTAAAAAAAGGGCCATCTCAGCAGATACCTCACATGAAAAACAAAGAAGGACAACATTTATAAACTTCATCCAGAAATATTGTTACTTGATCAAATTTCCTCACATTTGGGGATAAGGTATGATCTTTTTAACATGTCCTTTCTAATTGTTGTATCATTTGCATAATCTACCCAGTCTCAACTCTCAAGTCAATCATAAATCTTTACTTTCAGGTAGATCTGTCAAAACGATCAATCTAGTTGTTTTCAATCCTAAATATCTCTAATATTCACATTAAGATGATTCAAACTAGGTTTCACCTAAGTTTTAGCTTATAAATTGACACTAATATACAAAATAAAAGTAATTGGTGAATAGTGTCAAACAAAATGAGATATTGATCTGAATAGGAGGGAGTATTAATTTTAATTTTAAGAAATTAATTATTTTTCTAATAATGAATCAATATAAAGCTTTTAACTTTTAGGGCTTTGATTAGACCATCTTGACATAAAACACAAAATTTGATTGGAAATGTGATGAATCCGATTTCAAGAGTAATGATGGCGGTGTTTGGTATAATAGTTTATCGAGCAATTTTAGCTTATTCAGATAAATGGTTTGGAGGTCAACCCATATTATTCTAATGATGGGTAATTAGCTTATTGAAACAGCTTGTTCAAAATTAATCAACTTGCGTTTTTCCAAACAAGCCTTGATGTACAACAACAACAACAATAATGTCAGAGCCTTGGTAGGCTACATGAACCAATATATCAGTTTCAATGGTCGTCCACATTGACTCTTCTTCTCCATTCATTCCGATTTTCTACTATCTTAAATTTGTAAGTCTAGGCCATTTATATCTTTTTCCACTCTAGTCCTCTAAGTCATATTCAATCTTTCTCACCCTACTTTTAAGCCTTCCGAGTTCCAGCTTTCTATATGCCTAACCGGTTCACTAATATCTCATCTTTGCACATGCCTAAAGTATCTTAAACGAGTCTCATATTTCCCACAATATGTGCAACTCCTAAACCCTTTCTTATATTTTTGTTTTGAATACCAACCATTAGGGTATGTACATTCATCCACTCGAAACATTCACATTTCCGCTACTCTTATCTTTATACTACGATTCTCTCTAAAAGCCTATCATTTTGATCCATAAAGTAGCATCGGTCTAATGGTTGTTCAATAAAACTTACCCTTTGACTTTAAAGACACACTTTAATCACATAATAAAACTTACCCTTTGACTTTAAAATGCAAAGTATAGAATCAATGTATTTTGAACAAATGGATAGCTCTATGTGACCAATTTGTGTCATTAAGGTTATAGGAAAGTTCTACAAGTAGACTAACACTATCATATAAGTTAGAATGTCGTGAATTCAAAAGAAATCACTGTAGAAAGATAGGGATAACTGAGATGAGAATGTTAAGTTCAATTGGATGATTGGACACACCTTAAAAAATAAAAATCAAAATAAGATATAGAAAGAGTTTTAGAGTTGTAGATATTGAAAAAATTGAGAGAAAACGGCTTATACTGGACATGTCTTAAGAAAACTGAAAAAAATACACCGACTCGAAAAGTGAAAGGATTGAGCTTTGAGTAGCTTAGAAGAGAAAGAAGTAAACTGAAGATGACTTAGATAACAAGAGTTCAGAATGAAATGAAAAAATGTAATTTGCTGGAATGAATGGATAAGTAGAATATATGTCAATGATCATTCAAATAGACTTTCTTAATTGTAAATTACAATTACATAGGACCAACCAAAAAAATACTCTTTGTTAATGAAGATCTTATGTTGATCTATTTTGGTTCACGTTACTGACCCCGTATGTAGGGCTAAAGGTTCGACATTTTTACTTAAGACAACAACTTACTATCCAGTCCAGTACAAGGAGAACAAAACAAAATGGAGATATATGTGGCTGGAACGATTTTACGCGGAGTTTGGCTATCTAAGAGTTACAAATACCTGGATCGCCTGTGGACTGGCATAAGTTCTTGGATATTTCAAATGATCTGCACCAACAAGACAAAGTCTTGCACTTTCCGAATATTGCTCAATGTTAGCTTCAGCAAGCAAATAACAGATATGAGCTGCCATAACCTGCACAAAAAAGAATTTGTAGCAGGAGCGCCAACTGTCAAAGGCATACTCTACCGACAAATTTAGCATACAGATCAAATTCCTCCAGACTTTCAGTTGAAAACAGTCTACATAACTAAGAATCTAGTTTTAAACTTTGGGATCATCAACATGCAAGTTCTCAATTAAGGTTTCAACAAAAGTTCAAAGGAAATTCTATTCAGCAACATACATCACTCTTCTCCCTCCAGAGGCAGTCCCCAAGGTGAGTAATTACAAGCTCATCACCATTAGTCCTGTTAGCATTTATTATGGCTAGATTGTCTTCCCATCCATCTAGCATACAACCAGACCCAACCTGCAGTACCAAGCCAGACTGCTATTAGAATAAAAAAATGATTGGCAACAGAAAAATAAAGTAACACCAGGTATATCAAATTCACTATAAATGACATCCTGTGAAATACTCCAATAATCTACACACGCGTGCCTTGAAGACCAAATCAACTAGTACACATACTTTCTGCCCTCACAATCCTTGAAACGTATATTTGATCGCTATAGCAGAAGATAGCCAACATACCGCTCGCGAGTGAGAAACATTTACTCCATTTTGTGGGGTTTGTGAAATGGAATTTGAGAATACTTCAGCAGGTTGTCCAGCAATTAAGAGACATAAGGTTCTCAGAGGAGATCCAACTACCAGCTGATGAAGAGCCATTTGCTTCACAGTTTCACTATAAAACTGGAAGTGTAAGATAGAGAAGAAATAGTCAGGATGCATGACAAAATTTATTCAAGGGAAATTCTTGAAAAAGTCTAATCAATTTCATTCAGTGTATCAAGGAGGGAAGTAAAAAAGTGCATTTTTAAAACCTGTTCACCAAGCAAAGTCGCAATAGCTATAGCTGGTCCCCACAAATGACCCTTCTGTGCACATTGAAGAGCCTCCATTCTTTTACCAGAAACAAGAAGCATTTGAACCTCTTGGGCCGTTGCCTGATGTAAATCAAGATAGCTATGACACCATGTAACACACTACATGATAATAGAAAAAGAGGGATAATATACCTGTATTTGTCCTTTTGATGGTATGTTCTGCAAGCAGTGAGAGACAGCACTGAATTGGACAGCATTTCTTGTTGCGGATGAAAAAAGCTTTGCCAATGCAGACTCTGGGCAGTCACTTTCCTAGTCAAAGAAGAATCATAATCACGATGTATAAGAGCAAGAAGTTATCACAAATTTTGGACTACAAAGATATGCACAATCATAAACAGCTATCGACTCTTGACACATGTTGATACTTCTAACTTCTAAGCAGTTTGACTTGTGTAATTACACGACCAAGGATCTGCCTTTTGCTAAATGCTCATAAAAGAGAGTCTAAATATATACAGCTATGTAAGTGGTATTAAGCTGATGCATAATCTGTTATCGCTTAGCAGGTGCACATACATCCACACATACAAGTTGGCATGTCAAGAGAAGGGATGATCTCTGGGGGAGAGGGGAATTTAAACAACACATTACTATCAAACAAACAAATTCTCCTTCCCAAAACGAGAAAGGAAGGGGGGAACCACTAGACATTCATACGACTTAAAAGAAAGAGAGAAACAAATAAAAATGTCCAGTAAAATTAATGCTTGTTAGATTCCTTGCCATATTATTGTTTACTAACAGTTTAATGGAGCAGCTTCATTATTCATCCAAAAATCTTATCCCCCATTAGACAATAAGTAGTGACATCAATATTCCTGTTTGATCAAGCCAATTATGGTCAGGATGAAATAGGAAAGCAGGTCTAAACACTGTAATACATTTTATTTAGGTTCTAGCTACCAGTTTAAAACACAACACTGAAATCTCAAAAATGCACATCTGTTAAGTGTAAAAGGTTTATTAGATATCAAACCGAAAAAAGGTAACACATTATGATTTTATCTTTAAGCTGTTAATCTATAGCAGGTATGGCTTCTAGGCCCTTCACCTCACCCACTATGCACTAAAAACATACTCACTCCACCAAGTCATCATATCATATAATGTAAAATTGATCAATTCATTGTACAATCATACAACAATATGCATGTAGATCTTCTCATGGTCTCACCAATCCAATTTAACATAGCATCCTAACTACAAAAAACAATGTGAAAAGAGTTGGAGTAATCTCAAAAGGTATCCTCAAGAGTGGAACACAGCCATTTTAGAGTTGTTGGAGCATGGAGCTATTTCCAAATTTTATGGGTAAAAGTCTTTCCATGCAATTGATATTCTTTACAATATTTGTGTCCCTATCCTTTACCCAAAAAATTATTTTCCTTACAATGATAGATGTATCCCTTCCTTCCAAATGTTTCTATCTAGGCCTTCGTCAAACTTAAGTTTACTCCATAAAGGTATTTTCTGAAGCTCAAATTCCAGAGAACTAACAAACTTACATGCAACGCATTGCAGAATTATGTTTATAAACAGTCATCAACAAATAGCAACGGTTCATCTCCTGCACATATACACACTCTATTTTCCCAATGTCATTGAGTGGCTCCAACCTAGGCATGATTTAGGGTGCAAGGTTTAAGGACCTACCTTTGTAATTACAAACAGATTGTTTTCGACTAGCTCTTGATACTAAATATCATTTGCGTCTTCACATAGTTAATAAGAAATTTCACTACAACTTATTATAATCCAAAACTAAAGAACTACTCCGTTCCTTTTAGTCAGTAGCAAAAAGAAATTTGGTAATAAATAAAGATAGAGAACAAATCGTGCATATGAAATTAAAACATAGTTAAAATGTATGGAAGAGATTAAAAGAAATTGGTGCGTCAATGTCCAAACATAGAAATGATACAAAATGAGTGAGACGGACCAAAATGGCAAATGACGCTAAATGAGTGAGACAAATGGAGTATTATAAATGTTTGGCTCTATCAAGAATGGATAATTAGAGCATATACAATATAAAATCTGACAAAGCAAGGCATCTAAGCTCCAAGGCTGTTGGAAACTCAATTGTCAAGGTAAAATTAAAGCAAATGCTACTCTAGAGAAAAGCAGAACTACTATATTGAAAATAGAGTGCTACCTTTGAATTGTGGCCAGCTCCAAAAGCAGATCGTAACTTCCCATAATATTGACATGCTATTTTCAACACAGATAAAACCATTTTCAAAACTTCATCATCTTTGTTATCAGAAGCTGGAGTATCAGAATTGGCAATCCTGTCATCAATCCATTTATTTAACTCTTTGCTTCCCAAATTGCCAGAAACCAGTGGGCCAGAGAAAGATTGTTCACACAGAGTACGAACATAATCACAATCACCAAACCCAATATCTGAACCATCATGCTTCGGCATGGCAACTTCCATCATATTGAGAATACTGATCACACCTGCTGAGTCCTTCACATCAAATGTTAAAGAACCTTAAGGCCCTTAATAGAGAAGACAGAATAAATCACTTAATAACAAAATATAAGACCCTTCTACCTTTTTTCCTTTAGCGGGTCACTAACACATTTTATCACGTCTTTATTTTAAAAGTGTACAGACAAATCAACATTCATGTTGATGAAACTACGACAACCTTACCTGGTTGGCAAAGGCGGGTTGTGTGTTTAAATTATTGTGATGCTTCATGATGATAAGTTTTCCACCAAAACAAAATGAGACAAGAGCATGTGGGATTCGTCCATGTGATGATCTCCCCTCACTAGCAAAGCAACAAAGACTGCTATTTTGAAGTGGCTGCTGAGGAAAATTTGGGACCTTTGGACCATTAGAGCTAGAACAAGAGAACTGCAAGTCATATTCTTTACCGTCATGATTAGGCTGCCAAGTTGTTTCATCAGAACTTTGAATTAATTGTTCATATGAGAATGATTTCTGACATGAAGCAGTGAAGCTGGCAGGGGATAATTGACGCTCATATTCTTTACCATGGTGACTGGATTGCAACGTGTTTTCTGAGGATGTAAAGTTTTGAAAGCCAGAGCTACCAACATTGAGGCTCAAAGATCTGGTAAAACCATTACTACAATCAAAACCCGTTGTTGGTAGTTCAAATGTGAAAGGTGCTGCAACAGTGGATATAAATCCATATACATGTGTGTTCTTACCAGTTTGTTCCATGTTCAAAGTTTCCTTGTTGGAATAACTGGAAACCGCTGACTGATTTAATTGGTTAAAAAAATTTGTAGCTTGTTCACTCTGACCATAGGTCATACTCTGTTCAGATAAGTTATTAACAGTATTAAAACTCTCATAAGATAACTGTTGGTTTTGATACAAGGAAGCGGACTGATTAATCGAAGAAGTATAAGCGTCCAGTGATCTCCATTCTTGTGCAATTGTGTCATAGTACCAGCCAGGATACTGTGGATCAAAAACCATGTGTGAAGGATACTCTGGGTAACCATATGTGGGCTGATTCGAGTACAATGAAGTCCCTTTTGTATTTTCCTCAGTCATACCTCCACCCGTAGATTGAGTATGGTGGAGACAATAAGCATCAGATGACGGATTGACCACAGCTTCCTCAATTGTTGAATGAACATCGCCATTGCTAGTCACCATATTATTCACATTGGCGTCACAAACATCTACCTGATGCCACTGTCCAGGATTGGGGTCATAATTCCAACCTGGGTATAAGCTCTCCCAATATTGAATACTATTTTGGTCTTCGGTCGCCTTATTAACTTCCATAGATGAAGTATGCTGAGTATCTTCACCATTTTTCCCTAAACTAGAACCACTTGAACACGTTGCTTGATCAGATGAAACAACATCCAAGGCACCCGTTCCAACAATAGTAAAACTAGTAGCCACGCCCAAATTACTTAAAGGATCAGTTGAATCGTCTCCTATTTGACTGAAGAAGTCTGCAAATGAATCATTCTGTGTACCACCATCACAACCACCAAATGCACTCCACTGCACTTGTTTAGTCTCTGAACTGCAAATTCCACCATTGTCCCTAATCACTCTTGTATCAGATTCATTTTTCACGGATACATCACGATCACTTAACTCTCCATCCACTCCTTCCATGGACCACGACCCTGACCCTGACCCTGATCCCGCAGCACTATCATCAAAACCATCTACTTTACAATCATTAACACTACACGAAAAGACATTAGTAGTTTCAACTCTATCTACATTGTCTAAATCATCCAAGGCAGACGCAGCATTCTCATCAACACTCAAATTTGCGAAAACTAGCTCATCATTCAAGCAACGAGGTTCATTACTACCACCAACATCAACTCCATCATCATCCACCAGCTTATCAAAAAAATCCTCATCCGCATGGTCCTCTATTGGCAATGGAGGTCCCACCATTGATCAAATTTCGTGGAATTACACAAAAACAAATAGATAAACCCCTCTGATCAATATGAAAATCCCTGAATCAAATCCAAATTAATACATAAACCGATCTAAATCATATACTTTTCCCAAATTACCACCTACATTGATGAAAATCATCGGCAAATGAATACAAAAACAATTACAATTAACACGGCGTAAGATCTAGGGATTGATAAACTGAAAAGGCATTGAAATGAAATGCAATTGCGAAATTGAAAATGAAAATGAAAATGTGGGGTATTAAGATTAAGTATAAGGTAATATATTGATTAATTAAGCTTACCTGATTGAAAATGGGGAATTGAAGATCGAAATGAGGGAGGAGAGAGAAGGCAAAGACAAAAAGAGTATATGAAATTGGTAACAACCGACAGATCACCGGTCACCAACTGGAATTCAGGTGATTGAATTATGGAGTGACCTCATTTCTGGTTATCCTTCATAGGAACTACATTTTTTGTTGGCAGATTTTGGAACTTTTACTGACCCAACTTCATGGCATTTCAGTTGTTGCCCACATTTGAACCGGGTCTTGTCTTTTTTAATTTATTTTTTTTTAACAAACTTTAGTTTGATTCGCAGTTCCCTTCTATAGTAGGTTTTATAAAAATAGAATCACTGACATTGTTCAATTTCACGTTAATTAAAAGAAATTTTTTCCATGATATTGCTTAAAATAAAACTTATTCCCACTTTGCATTAAATGGGAAAATATTTTCCACAAAACCGTTCACGTGGAGAATTTTTTTTTTTTTTCAAATTTTTCAGATAAAACCGCCACTTGAGATGGCGGTTTACCTTAAGCACTAAACCGCCACATGAAGTGGCGGTTTGGTCCAAGGAAAACCGCCATTTCATGTGGCGGTTTGGTCCATGGTAAACCGCCACTTCATGTGGCGGTTTGGTCTGTGCCTTGTTTTTTTTCTTTCATTTCCCCTAAATAGTTAATGCAACCTGCATTAAACTAATCCAATACAATCTATTCCATATTAATTAATTACGAACCAGCTTGATTTGAAAAAATTAATTATGAAAATAATGCGAAGATATATTACAATCATAAAAAGTCATACAAAAAGTTTAAATCATATAAGAATATACAAAGTATGTTAAACTACAATCCCTGATCCCTCTTCGTTTGCGCACCGGTTGATGATGGTGTGAACTCGTCAACCTCCGCAATGACATTAAGAGCAGGAGCTCGTCGTTGACTAGTACGCTGATATGTGATGATCCTTTGCTGAGGCGATGGATGTGGAGGAGGAGTGGTGATGGAAGTTGGAGGAACGAATGGCGACATAGTATCGGATGACGATGGCAATCTGGAAGACCGACCTCGAGTAGATGTACGCTGGCGACCTCGTGTGGACCGAGAACTGGATCCTCCGGAAGAGCTACCTCTATGAGCTGAACTCCTTGGAGAAGGAGTGTGGAATGTGTCATCTACCTCGCCAATGATGGGTGGAGTCGGTATGAGATACTCATACCCCGCCTGACTCAATGCATCGATCAATGACGCGTTAATGGAGCCTAGGGTCTGAGAACATAGCCGATACCCCACATCAACTCGCGATGTAGCGGCCCCTTGAATCGTGTCATTGCACTATATGAGCACCGATCGGATGCGCTCAGCCTGTATGTTATCATTATGTTGTTAAAAGACTGACATTAAAGTATTACTATATGTTATGAGTGTTGAAAGAAGACGTACCAGTAACGTAGATGTTGGATGGTAATGTGATCCTGGCTGCGCAAATGTGGTGTTCGTTAGGCGTAATATGGAGATACGCCTATACCAACTCATGTACATACAAGTGCTATGACCTGTGAAGTTATCTCCTCGAACCAAACGAGATGCTCGGTCATTCCACGCATCTACGTGCGATCTATGTCGTAGGACATAGTTCTTGTCCCCAGTCCTTCGATCGATCGCATGTAGTTGAGGTTGGGTGTCACGGGCATGCGGAATAACCTGCTCCAAACCGAATTGACGCATGACACGATCCGGGAGACGTAGCTCGACAATGTCAAAGCAAATAAGTGGACAACGCGATCTCCAAATCTCGTCGCCCGATGTACATATGTGTGGTAGAGCGTCCATCTTAGCCGCTGTGTAAGGCTGTCATGTCATCTGTAATAGAAATCAATATGCTCAGTAATATAAACAATTTATTAATAACTAATACAAATAGTAATCCCGTTGTCGATCAAGTGCGTCTCTGTAGTAGACGAGAGTATGTGGGGAGTGAGATCTCGAAAGATATACGCGAAGCCAGCTGCAAACAAATGAACATTGTTTAACATTTTCATGTATCATAAAAAAGTGCAATTATGAATTTGATTAATAAGTTGAGTGTTGCTACCTTACTGCTAAAGGATCCATCCCGCGACGATGCTGTGACCCTAACACCGGTTCAAAATAATTCGCGTCATCTTCCTGATCACGTTTCCCATCGAGTCGAATCGTCCGAATTATGGGCCTCCCTATATGAATGTGCTCCCATGACCATATCTGTAACAACATCAAGCAGCCACCAAAGTCCTTTGCACCCTTACGAGATGCTCGACATAAGTTACGATACAGATACGCTAGGGTAGCACTTCCCCAACTGTACTCATCTACGCGCTCCAAGTCTCCCAATAGAGGGAGATAGATCAACTGTACCGAGTCGCCGCTCTTGTCTGGAAACAAGATGTATCCAAACAGGTACAAGATATAAGCTCGCGCATGTCTATCAACCGTCACATCATCCATGTCATCCTCTAGCGCGCTAAAATGCTCTCGGAGCCAAGTCAACTTCAATGATGATCCAACGATGATTTTCGGCTGTGTGGGGTCTTGGGGGTTTTCAGGCCAAACCCCTAGTAGCTCATGAACTAATGCTGGTCAATTTCCCTCTCCATGGCCTATTACTGCTTGACCTTCGATGGGTAGTCTCATTATAACTGCCACATCTTGCAACGTGATCGTTGCCTCGCCAACAGTGAGGTGGAAGGTATGTGTCTCCGGTCGCTACCTCTCCACCAATGCAGTGATAAGAGCTCGATCGAGCTCTAAGCTCCCGCCCAACAACCTGTGAATGTATCTGAAACCAGCTAATTCGACTACCTCTTATACCCTGTCATCCACCTCCCAGTGTAACGTACTCGCCTGGTAGTGCTGACAAGTAACCAATTAGGCAGTGGAGCCCTCCCACGCAGCTACGCTCTTGTGTGTCGCCTGAAGTGTAAGCACTGATGGATCAACTGGGTCCGGCATCGCCATGATCACTGTTAGAAGGTTCATTTCAAATATAAAAGCTAAAAATACCATGAATATAGACTAAAACCATTGAACTAACCCTACAAAGTAATAAACTTTCATTGAAGCATTTCATCAAACACTTTATATGCATACAAACCAAATCATAAAATTCAACTACAAATGTGTAAAATGTAACCTTAAATCATGAAAACAAGAGAATGTAACAAACAATCAACATACTAATAACTTCAATTGACAACAATAATGAACAAAAAAAAAATTTGCATATTGAAAAAAAATTAGGGTTTTATTCATACCTTAAATGAGGATGAAAATGATCTACTACACAAGGAAAGGATGGGAATGTAGTTGATTAGTTTAGTTGAATGAGAGAAATTGTATATTTGAAGTAAATAAGAGTGAAGAAATTTTTTTTTTTAAGAAAATACCGGCACCAAGAAGCAAGAAGCAAAGAGGATAATGGAATGAAGAACCAAGCTCGACATTCTGTTTTGTACTGCTACAAGTGGCGGTTTACTCAAGATAATTTTTTTTTTTAATAAAAATTAACAAACCGCCATTTCATTTGGCGGTTTACTTCAGATCCCTAAACAAAACCGCTACCTCATGTAGCGGTTATATTAAAAAAAATTAAAAAAAAATTCTTCAAAGCTATCCTACGTGGACGGTAATGTGGGAATTAGTTTCCCATTTCAAGCAAAATGGGAATTACTTTATAAAAATGCATTATTGTGGGAAATGATTCTAATTAAAATCACTAACAATATGTTTGTTTTAAGAACATCAAATTCATGGCATTTCAACCAAACTAAAGCGAAATTTATTTTATGGTGTTTATAGTCTTTTGTCCTCCATCCTTTAACCTTCTTTCGTCTTTTTTCACTCTTTTCAGGGTATATAGTTTTTTCTTTTCATTTATTTTTTTAGGGGTCGTTTGGTATATTAGAATGGAAATTTAAGAATAAAAATGTGAGATTGTGATAGGAAATTAATTATTGAGAATTGTTAAATTATAACATATTCCCTTATTTGGTATGTTTATGGTAATAATTTAAGAACTGTAATATCTATTGTTTGATAGATGGGAATGAGATTAGAATTAAAATAAAAATTTACCAATTTACCCTTTTGAAAAAATAAAAGGTTTCTACTTTTTTCTTCTTTTACACCATATTTTAAAATAATATTTAACAAGAAATTACAATTGTTAGATACACAAGAAAACATCTAATTTGACGAAACAAAAAAATATAATAACCAAAATATATTATATCATGCTCCAATACACCTTAAAAGGGAGAAAATATTATAACTACCCCCAAAAAATTATAACTAATGACAAGCTATTAAATTAGTAGTAATATTTTCAATTAGACCAACTTTTTTTTTTGATAAAGATCATACTTTTAATTCACGGATAATACTTAACTAATGCCTAATTAGTTTTTCAAAATGAATAGATCCTTAACCACATATTTAACAAACAAATTTGAGTCATCAATTTCTTATCCAGCAAAAATCACTTTATAGTTATTAGGCATAGAGAGAAACAGGTCCTATTTTGTAGCTTCTTGCCCAATAAGTCGAGTAGCCTTCACAACTTGTTCAGGGGTGAGACTAGGAAGTGCACAAAGAACTTGAAATAATTTCTTCCTCGAGTCTTAATTTTTTTCATGAACATCAACTTCATGTGTAAAAGCTTTCTTAATGTCACTTAGAAATTTGAATAAATTCTACCTCTAAAGAATCTAATTCAACAATCTTTCTTTAGTGAGAATGCCTAAAAATACGGGGGTAGATGTTGTGGCACTTTGAATGGGTGTTTGACTAGCATCTTCATCAACTTGTTCACCAGCTACATTTGGATTGCAAGTGGAGTGTTCTTGATCCATACCAATTTCATCCTCTGGACCTTTAACCTTCAATCCTCTAGCCAAATCATTAGCATAAATCTCAACTAGTTTATCAAAGTGCAAGAAACACTTCCCATACAAAGTAGAGGCTTCATCTTGATTCCACAACAAATTTAGTTTTAACGACAAAAGTAAGTAGTTTACAATGTTAAATAATCAAATTATTTGCCTTTGCCCATTCCATAAATACGTCTTTATCTTCAATCACCTTTTTCTTCTCATCATCCCACCCGAAAACACATTCCTGTTTTTGAATGTCTAAAATATTAGAAAACTATTTTTTTCAAGATCTTTTGATCTGATGTGCGGATCAGCTTTCAAATCACAATTTGGTAGCTTTTTAACAATTTCTTTCTCCATGCAAGTTAAGGTAGCCTAAATTGTGACCAGTATCCACTTTCAATCCAAAACTATTCATTTCGTATAGTATATCAACAAGCACAACCTCTTCTTCTGTCGACCATATTGTTTTATCCCTTTTGCTTGCTGAGAATACATTCTTCTTACTGTTCTACATATTCAAAACTTGAAACTTTATCATAATACTTGCAGTCCAATAAAAATATTAATTACATAACCAGTAAATGATGACAACATTTTCAGAAAAAATCATTTCAAGCAAGTATAATGTTCAAAGAAACAACAACAACAACAACAACAACAAAAACAACAACAAAAACAACAACAACAACAACAACAACAACAACAACAACAATAATAATAATAATAATAATAATAATAATAATAATAATAATAATAATAGTAATAGTAATAATAATAATAATAATAATAATAATAATAATAATAATAATAATAATAATAATAATAATAATAATAATAATAACAACTTAACAAAATAAATACTCAGTCTGTTCCTTAAAGAAGTTCCCATTTACCATTTTTAGGTGTTCCATTTGTTGTTTCCGTATAGAATCTTCCTATTTATGTCACAAATTTATGATCCCCACATGTTATTATTAATATTTTTATAACATATTTATATTACTTATGATCCCCACATGTTTCCCACAAACTTAATAAAACTATTTTTGTATTAGTTGAGGTCCCTATATTTTTTTCCACTAACTTTCTTTTAATATTTTTTTAATACTTATGGTCCCTACTTTTCTCCCATTAAATTTAGGGAAATTCCACATGGTAGCATCCAGTTTTAATGAATTGTCAGTGGTAATACTTTTTAAAAAAAATTCCACATGGTAGCATTCAACAATTGCATTTTGTAGACTCAATTAGGAACGGGAACAGCAACAAGAGGGGGGGTGAATTGTTGTTGTTACTAGTTTAAGCGTTTTGCCCTGTTTTTGCGGAATTGAATAAAATAAATAAAGCTTAAACTTAGAGCGAAATAATTAAAAGAGACAAACGATTTTTACGTGGAAACCTTCTAGGCCTAAATAGAAGGAAAAACCACGACCCCTCGGGATTTCTAAATTCTCCACTATGTTTAAGGCAACTCGTTACAATTACATTAAACATCTTACTTCACTCGAAGCGCATCAACTAGGCCAACTCTTCTCTCTTAAATTGCTTCACTCAAAGCAACAAACTTAGCTTCACTAAAAGCTAATTCTCACCACTAGCTTCACTAGAAGCTTTCTCCTTAGCTTTACTCAAAGCTAATCTCTTCTCTAGCTTCATTAAAAGCTATCTAATTTCCCCCTTAGACTCACCCGAGTCTAATTACAAATTCTCTCAAAAACCCTTACAAAGGATAAAAATTCTCTAAAAATAAAATCAATAAGTTGCACAAGAAAATATTATAAATTAATTGGCATTTTTAAAACAAAATTTTCTTGTAAAAATTCTCCCATAATTACGTATGATTTAATGGCTCATACTAAGGCAAGTTTTTATGAATAACCGAGTCTCTTATTTATAGAGCTAAAATCCCTAAGAATAAGGAATATTCCAACCCATTATCCTTAGTCATGGATCAATGAATGATGCTGAATGGATCACAAAACGGTTAATACTTCAGCCTTTGAATAAATCAAACAAACGGTTAAGGCAATCAGTAACCGCTATTCCCTGATAACCGCTGTTCCCTAATAACCGCTGTTCCTTAATAACCGCTGTTCCCTAAAGTAGCAGTTTCTTCAGCAGTAGTTCCTATTCCCTATATTAGCGGCTGAAACTTCATGCTATATATAGAAAACGGTTTGGTAAAACGGTTATCTTTTGACTAATTCTAAAAACGGTTATCTTTTGACTAATTCTTAGAAAATGGTTATTTTTACTATTTTTAGGAAAAGATTATTTTTATTATTTTTCAGAAAATCCAAAAATAATTAAGACCTAACTGATGTTCCTACTTTTTAGTAGATCCAAGTTTATCTCCTAAAAATAAGGAATTAATCTTGAAACCCATACGTAAGGAATTTTAGAAATTCTTTTTGCCAATTAACTTTAATAAACTAATGCAACCAATTAATTTAAATACATTAACTAAAAAATAAAAGATAGAATTTATTAGCTAACGCAAATTGACTTCAGTTTGGGAACACTGCGCTGTCTCCAAATTCCAACTTGCTAGAACATCAAACCTGGGAACAGTAGACTTCCTGTCTCCATTTTACATCCCACGTGATATACTCTTCTAACATCTCTTGAAATCTTTTGACATGTATATTCCCATGAACTAAGCCATAGGTACTATCAACGATCACAATTAATCGGATATCGACCTGCACAAAATCTCTAAACACATATTTGCTAAAGTGTAGTCATCATCAAAACTCAAGAGGTCCAACAAATTCTCCCTTTTTGATGATGACAAACTTTCAAAGAAACTTAAAAATAGAGTAAAACCAATATTGAAGAGCATGTTCGAGATTAAAACAACTCTACATTACTAAGTAAATTAACTCGTTACAATATAATTTACCAAGCATACATTAAAAACAAGTTACTCTATTAATTAGAAATATTTAAAATAACTTAAGCATAATCAAAACATCGGAAGTAGTTTATAACTTAAGATTTCAAATAAAACTAAACAAAACAAAACTTACCAAAATTCTAAGCACTGTAAGAACTTTTATCATAGCATTCTAGTAATCATCAGAGCATATAAATCATAACAATCAAAGTATGTATCTCAGTATGTATATCAGAGCTAAACTTATTAATCATCAGAGCATCAGAGCATGACTATCAGAGCATAGCTACAGTCCTAATGTTCAACAGAATAAATGTATATCAGACTAAGCATACTCAAGCATTATTTAAGTTTGTGCTAAATATTCCCCCTTTTGGCATCATTCAAAAAGAAATGGAGCAATCAAGCCACAGCACTAAACATATAGTTATAGTCAAAGAGAGAATAAGGATGCACATATTAAAGAAACATGATCAATGAATGCAAGCATGTTCAGCAATGATTAATTGTCACAGAAAGTTAATAGCATAAGAGAAAAGTATGATCCAAAGTAGCAAGCAGTACCCCAGCTGGTACAAATGAAGAAAAACAAAAAAAAATTGTTTAGTGAAAGTGATGATTGCAACAAATAAAAAGAAAATAACAGGAGAAATTAGGATGCAGGAGCTTCATCATCTACGTATTCTGTCTCCACCTCTACTGTGTCCAGTTTGGCCCCCAAACGTGCTTCCATTTGGTCCATTTGAGCAGATAGTGAGGCTATAGAGACACGAATTTCATCTTTAAACGCAAAGAAGCTTGACTGCAAATCATTGAGTTTTAGGAGAATGGAGGTTAGAGGGTCAGTGGGAACTGTAGTGTCACCTAAACCTTGATGTGGTGAAGAAGGTACAAGTGATGGTGATGGTATAGGTGACTTTGGTGGTGAAGATGGTTGTATTGGTGATTGTGGTGGTGATGGTATATGGAATGATGGTGTGGCAGGTTTAGGTGAGGAAGGATGGCTTGGTTGTGCTGTTGTGTATGAGGTAGAGTCATCATCAATAACAACAACAGGTTTCTTTCTTTTAGAAGCGAGCCTACTACTCTTCCTAGGGGTTAAACCAGGTGAAGAACCCTCCTCATTTTTCTTTTCTTTTTCCTCCACAGCAACCTTCACCAGTTCCTTCATTACTTCCTCCTTACAAGAGTCTTCCTCCTGTTCCTCCTCCTCAGAATGTCCCTCTGCCTTCTTAGTGGCAGAGGGAACAGGCTCCTCCTGTTCCTCCTTGTTTACTTCCTCCTTCTCAACATTTTCTTCAACTTCTTCTTCTTCATCGGTGTCCTCTGATTGTTCAAAAATGTTCTCAAGGGTCCCATTTTTTGTTAATCTTAGATGTAAATTTTTCAAACATTTTACACCCACTTTGTTGTTTGGACCCATGGGATAGTTTGGACCATCAAGAGGAACACCCAATTTCTTAAATATCCAGGTCAACAGTCCACCATATCCTAACACATTCCTTTTAAAAATACAATCATTTAAATGACAAATCATTAAAGAAGGAAAATTAATCTTGATGTGGTTCGCCAGACAGTAAATCAGCGTAGCATCCCTCAAACTAACCTCACTTCTTTTGGATGTGCGAGGCAAAATGAATCTTCTTGCTATGTTGTACAACAGTTTGTGCATTGGTGATAGCACATTATGACTAACTTTTCCCTTTTTCTCATTCAACCCTAAAAACTTCCACACTAACTTCTCATTTATACCGGAAAAATTAATTTTTGACCCAACAGCATATCTATCAAAACCAGTCGAGGGAACACCCAACCATCCTCCTAAAATCAAGCTTCCTGTTGCTTTCTTGATGAAGACTCAATTTTGGGAGTAAGAGGTGTTGGATAGATGACTTGAAGAGGTTTGGGTTGTTTCATTTTTGGTGTTTGGTTCTTGGTTTTCATGGCGACTTTGAAGAATCAAGAGAAAGAAAAGCAAAGATGAAATGCAAATGAAAATTGTTTTGAAATGCAGTGAGTGAGGGACGGTTTGATGAGTGAAGATGAAGTGATGGATTTAACGTGAGAGAGTGGGTTTATTAATGTGAGAGGTGACGGTTACTTTTAAAGGTTTTAAATGTTCCATTTTCTTTATTTATGCATTTTGACAAAGAGATACGAAATGGAGACAGATGAATTCAATGATTCAACTCCTACTCCTTAAAAATGCTGGGTATATATATTGGATATAATATAAATTTTTTTTTTAATGAAAATAAAAATAAAAATAAAAATAATAAAAATGAATAGGAATTTTATGCTATTACCATCTGATCAATTCAAGCATGCAATCATAAGAGCATTCACAGTTCATACTTTTTAAAGAGTGCGTACCTGATTCTTTCGATAATTGATTTTTCAATCAAGATTTTTGTGGTTGATTGATCTTTTTCAATTTTCATTCTGTCTTTAAGAATCATATATGACACTTTCTTTAATGCAGCTTGATCATGCCAAGTTCCAATCTCATTTTCTCATGCTGTTCCCTTGGAAGCGGTTTAGTCATGATATCTGCTATTTGCTCGTTAGTGTTTACATGCTTAACAATAATATTTTTATTTTCAACATTATCCTTAAGAGAATGATGCCTAATGTGAATGTGTTTTACTCGTGAGTGATGCACTGGATCTTTAGATATACATATGGCACTGGTATTGTCGCAATAAATAGGAACACATTCATACTTAATACCAAAGTCTCTTAGCTGCTGCTTTATCCATATCATTTGGGAACAGCAAGCTGCTGCTGCTACGTACTCAGCTTTAGCAGTTGATAATGCAACAGTGTTTTGTTTCTTGGAACTCCATGAAACTAAACATGAGCCAAGAAATTGTACCATACCTGTCGTGCTTTTTCTAATAACAAGATCTCCTGCATAATCTGCATCACTAAAACCTTTCAAATCATAAACATCACTTTTGGGATAAAATAAGGATAAGTCGTCTGTTCCCTTTAAATATCTCAAAATACGTTTTACTGCAGTGAGATGTGATTCTTTAGGGTTAGATTGAAATCTAGCACATAAACCAACACTAAAAGAAATATCGGGTCTACTAGCAGTTAGATATAATAAAGATCCAATCATGCCTCTATACATAGTTTGATCAATATTTGTTCCATTCGCATCTTCATCTAATCTTATATTAGTAGCCATGGGTGTATGGTTGGTTTTAGCATTATTTAAGCCATATTTCTTGAGAAGTTCTTTTATATATTTTTGTTGGTGAATAAAGATACCATTAGCTATTTGTTTAATTTGGAACCCAAGGAAAAAGTTTAGTTCTCTCATCATACTTATTTCAAATTCATTACTCATTAGGTTAGCAAATTCTTTACACAACAGTTCATTGGTGGCTCCAAAAATAATATCATCAACATATATTTGAACAACTAGAATATCAGAACCTCTATTCTTAAAGAATAAGGTTTTGTCAATTATGCCTCTTACAAAGTCATTTTGAATCAAAAACTTTGATAGTCTTTCATACCATTGCCTAGGAGCTTGTTTCAAGCCATAAGGAGCTTTATCAAGCTTGTAGACATGATCAAGACATGAGGTATTTTCAAAACCTGGGGGTTGTTCAACAAAAACTTCTTCATCAAGAAAACCATTTAAGAAAGAACATTTCACATCCATTTGATATAATTTAAAGTTCATAAATGCTGCAACAGAGATTAAAATTCTAATAGCCTCTAACCTTGCTACCGGAGCAAATGTCTCGGTGTAATCAATACCTTCTTGTTGATTGTATCCTTTGACCACGAGCCTTGCTTTGTTTCTAACAATTATTCCATGCTCATCTAGTTTATTCCGAAATACCCATTTCAAACCAATTACCTTTTTGTGTTTCGGTTTGGGTTCCATGTGCCATACTTTATTTCTTTCAAATTCAATTAATTCATCTTGCATGGCTACAACCCATTCGAAATCCTTTAGAGCTTCTTCATGATTCTTGGGCTCGAGTGATGATAGGAACGCAAAGTGTGCACAAAAGTTTCTCATTTGAGATCTAGTTTGTGTTCCTTTATTCAAATCACTTATAATCAAATCAAGAGGATGATAATTTTGATATTTTCAAGGTTTGGGCACAAATTCTCTTGTGGGAACAGTAGCATGTTCTGGTTCATCAGCTTGATTGACATTCTGTTCAGCTACTGGATCAACTTGCTCGTCTGTGGGAACAGCTGTATTGGGAACAGTCTGCTGGTCCCGTTGAACTGGCAGTTCCAGATTATGATCAGGCCTTTCTGCTTTGTCTGGAAACGGCTGTTCACGTGCTGTTCCTTGATCTTGCACTTTCAATTCTTCATCATCGTCCTCTAGATTTGCAAGACCTATCTTAAAATTATTTGTATCCTTTCCTTTGGTGATTATCTCACCCTTCATATTGTCACCGAAGGTTACTGTTCCCCCATCATAGGCTTCAAGTGAGAGAAACTTAGATTTGTCACCCGTCATGTGCTTGGAACACCCACTGTCGAGATACCATGAGCTGTTCCCCCTCACTTGGACCTGAAAAAAAAATTAATGGTTAGTTACAGGAACCCATGCTGTCTTGGGTTCCTTGTTGATTTTACAAGAATCTGTTTTCTTCGTCCAAACGTTATCGACATAATTTCTGTTAGAGACAGTGTACTGTTCCCTTTTGGTGCACTGGTCCTTCAGATGGCCAGTTCCTCCACAAAAGGAACAGATTCTGTCTCTAGGGAGATCAACGTAAGCCTTTTTCTCCTTGCTATTCTTAAAGTGATCTAGGCGTTTTGAATTTTTACTTTTAGCTTCTTAAATCCATTTAGGAGTAATTTTGATTTTCCCTTTTTCTCTTGAATTTAATTCAAGTTTATCATTATGTTATAATTAGGTTCTAGATTCAACTTTAAATTTTGAAAATCATTGCACATTTCTTTAGTAGATACAACATTCAATTCTTTATTCAAGCCTAATAATTTCTATTGCGACGACTCAATATTAAGAATAACATTTTCCTTTTTAATTCTCTCCATATTTTCCTTTAGAATTATATTTTGGTCCAACAAACCGAAAAATCTGTTTTGGACATCGTATCTAAAGGTGTTTATATAGGAGACATGGTATTTGCTTACCTTGAGTTCCTTTTCTAATTGGAGACACTTAACATTACAACTTTCAAGTTTGGCTTGTGTCTCCTTTAGCAACTCTATTAATTTATTTTTACTCAATTTGGATGGATGGACAGAAAATGAGTTAGAAGAACATACCTGCTTTATGGCAAGGACATTAATTTCCATCTTCTAAAAATCTTCTTTTTCAAATTCGGTTATAGGTTCGGGAACAATTTCATGATTGGAGTTAGTAGTGATTACCTCAAAGTCTCCAATTTTGATGACTCTCCAAACTTGATAATTTTTCGATTTGATGAAGATCTCCATCCTATTCATCCAATAAGTGTAGAATTTTCGTTAAACATGGGTGGTTTTTGAGTAAAATATCCTTCTTCCATTCGCTCGTTCATAATTGACAGTTTTTGGGAACACCAGGATTCTGCCCTCAGGGTTTCCTGATCTACTGGGAACAGAGCTCTGATACCAATTGTAGACTCAATTAGGAACGGGAACAGCAACAAGAGGGGGGGTGAATTGTTGTTGTTACTAGTTTAAGCGTTTTGCCCTGTTTTTGCGGAATTGAATAAAATAAATAAAGCTTAAACTTAGAGCGAAATAATTAAAAGAGACAAACGATTTTTACGTGGAAACCTTCTAGGCCTAAATAGAAGGAAAAACCACGACCCCTCGGGATTTCTAAATTCTCCACTATGTTTAAGGCAACTCGTTACAATTACATTAAACATCTTACTTCACTCGAAGCGCATCAACTAGGCCAACTCTTCTCTCTTAAATTGCTTCACTCAAAGCAACAAACTTAGCTTCACTAAAAGCTAATTCTCACCACTAGCTTCACTAGAAGCTTTCTCCTTAGCTTTACTCAAAGCTAATCTCTTCTCTAGCTTCATTAAAAGCTATCTAATTTCCCCCTTAGACTCACCCGAGTCTAATTACAAATTCTCTCAAAAACCCTTACAAAGGATAAAAATTCTCTAAAAATAAAATCAATAAGTTGCACAAGAAAATATTATAAATTAATTGGCATTTTTAAAACAAAATTTTCTTGTAAAAATTCTCCCATAATTACGTATGATTTAATGGCTCATACTAAGGCAAGTTTTTATGAATAACCGAGTCTCTTATTTATAGAGCTAAAATCCCTAAGAATAAGGAATATTCCAACCCATTATCCTTAGTCATGGATCAATGAATGATGCTGAATGGATCACAAAACGGTTAATACTTCAGCCTTTGAATAAATCAAACAAACGGTTAAGGCAATCAGTAACCGCTATTCCCTGATAACCGCTGTTCCCTAATAACCGCTGTTCCTTAATAACCGCTGTTCCCTAAAGTAGCAGTTTCTTCAGCAGTAGTTCCTATTCCCTATATTAGCGGCTGGAACTTCATGCTATATATAGAAAACGGTTTGGTAAAACGGTTATCTTTTGACTAATTCTAAAAACGGTTATCTTTTGACTAATTCTTAGAAAATGGTTATTTTTACTATTTTTAGGAAAAGATTATTTTTATTATTTTTCAGAAAATCCAAAAATAATTAAGACCTAACTGTTGTTCCTACTTTTTAGTAGATCCAAGTTTATCTCCTAAAAATAAGGAATTAATCTTGAAACCCATACGTAAGGAATTTTAGAAATTCTTTTTGCCAATTAACTTTAATAAACTAATGCAACCAATTAATTTAAATACATTAACTAAAAAATAAAAGATAGAATTTATTAGCTAACGCAAATTGACTTCAGTTTGGGAACACTGCGCTGTCTCCAAATTCCAACTTGCTAGAACATCAAACCTGGGAACAGTAGACTTCCTGTCTCCATTTTACATCCCACGTGATATACTCTTCTAACATCTCTTGAAATCTTTTGACATGTATATTCCCATGAACTAAGCCATAGGTACTATCAACGATCACAATTAATCGGATATCGACCTGCACAAAATCTCTAAACACATATTTGCTAAAGTGTAGTCATCATCAAAACTCAAGAGGTCCAACACATTTATATTTTTCGTAGCTTTAAACGCACAAACACGTTTGTCCATTGTTACCCATCTATTTTTGAAGAGCAGGTACTAATTTCAATCACATTGATTCCCAGTTCATTCGAAGAGCAGCAGGCCTATGGATGCTCTAGTCTCATTCCTCTGAGTGCCAAATGCTCTGTTACCTGTAGCTTCCGATGTTGTTTTGGTTTGATAGAACGTTTCCCCACAGTTATTAGCCATATGTCCCTCCTTGTGACACTTGTAATATACAATCTTCCCATTACTGTTTCGGCCTCGATGATCTTTTCCACATAACCTACATTTCCACTGTGTCGGCCTTGCTACAGTCTGAAACGACTTCTTTCCCGTCTTCTTTTTCAAAAATACGCTCATACTCCAAGGCTTGATTGTAAAATCATCAAAATCTTGGTATCTAGGAGTGCCTTTTTGGATCCTGAGGTTCAGACCTTCGAAAAATCTAATTGCCTTGCCCCGATCAGAGATCACTATTTCGGTAGCGAATCTAGCCAGCTCTCTGAACTTACTTGCGTATTCAATCACTGACATAGTTCCTTGTCTCAGAAACAAGAATTCATTCTCTTTCTTTCTCTGAAGCGAGGGTAGGTAAAATTGATCACGAAGCTTCTTTATAAATTGTTCCCAAGTAGAATCTATAACAGTTTGTTTTACAGTCCTCCACCATAATTCAGCAGTGCCTGGTAAGTAGAATGCGGCTAATTTCACTTTCATCCTTGACGGGCAGTTTATGGCCTCCAATAGTTTCTCCATTTCTGCAATCCAATCCTCAAAGCGAACTGGATCAGGTTCTCTATCATATTTTGGAGGTTGATGACTAGACAATCTCTTATAGAATTTCCCTTCATCATCTTCATGGGAATGACTCATCTGCTTCTCCATTAAGTTCAAAAGCCTATCATTATTTCTTTCCATCATTCATAACTGATTTTCTAGAGCCTGAACTCTTGCATCTTGCGTCGTATCTTCAGCAAAATCGTTCCTCGTCTCCAAAGGTTCACCTCTTGCGATACACCCTCTACCACCACCTCTTGGCATCCTTTAATCAAGTAGAGAAGTGTTGCATTAGCAATATTTTAAATCGCAAATCACATTTTTTTAAGCACATACACATAAGCACGTCGTTTTTACATAAAAACAAATTTCATTTAAAATACTAATGATTTTTTTTTTTCAAAAACGTAATTTATCAAGGAGTTTCCTAGTATCGGATAAGAAGATCCGACCGTTCGAATAACGTTGGCTCTAATACCAAGTGTAACGGACAGTTCTTTTCTAAGTAGGGGTTTAAAGTAATATAATAGTAAGTAATGCTAAGCGGAAGTCTATCGAACCGTGATTATTACGAAAAAGAAATAAAACAAAACAGTATTTTAAAAAAAAAAATGAAAACTTAAATCATTAAAATAAAATTTTAATATTACATGTTCCTTTAATACATAATTATCGTCCATAATATAAACTACATACATATTATATCCTAATCTCACATAAACAATACAATAGCTTCTTAATAACTTCATGTAAAGTTACCTGCAGCATTTGCTCCCGAAATATGGGAACAGCCGACGGAAATCGGTCAGTTTTAAAAAAAACCGAGTATAAAAACTTACCGCAACTATACAAGTATAGAAAATATATGCATTGCAATAAGTAATATGCAAAGATAAGTGCATCACAATAAATGATATGCAAGGTATCTTATGTATTATAGGGAATTCATTTTAAGATTAGATTTATTTAAATATATTAAACTTCTAGTCCTTCTGCTTGAGTACCAGGGCGTGATTTACTAACACTTCTACTTGAGTGTTAGTGCGTGGAATCTGATTACTTATTTAATGAATGCAACACATATGATCTTTGTTTGATATATGTAAGGGCCTGTTAGGGTGAGATAAAACCAAAGCCCCTAACTTAGTGGGAGTCGTCACTCCTCCAGTACAATGTTACTCGAACCACAGATCAGGTTAAAAAACTTTATTGTGTTCGCCGTATTTTACGTGCCGGAAAACACGTCCCACGTTTTTTACATGCCGGAAGCATGGTTCGGCATTTCCTTACTATTAAGCCTTTTTATTATCATATTACTGTTTTCATATAAATACGACATTAAAATAACATATAATAGAAATTTATTTATAACAACTTACGTATAAATAATCATTTATTATTAAAGTAAAATGGGTCTTTAGTATTTATTT
>NC_080050.1:18653524-18671024 GCF_026212465.1 Amaranthus tricolor | reverse complement strand
ACACTCTTTAATTCTCTTGGATTGATACACGGTTTGAGCAAAGTCCCTTCTATTTATAGTGGGAACAGCCAGCAGTTTCCTTAGACATACCTCCCACTACCCCCACGTTCTCAAAACAAAAGGTGTTGGAATTATGAAAGTGTCCGGCTGTTATTTGCTCAAAGAAAAATCAGTTTCCTTAATGCTAAAAATAGCATAGGAATTAAAAACATAAGATCCTAAAAAATAGGAGATCTAAATCTTAAAAAGATAAAGTCTTTAGGCTATTTTTAGATAACCTAAAAATAGTTTAGCCAATTAACTTACTAATTAATTTAAGCAATTAAATTAATTCTAAACCATTACATCAACTTAAAAACAGAAAATAATTAATTCGCAATTTTCCAGTCGATGTTATTCTCCAGACCTGCTACGTAGGAACAGCGTACTGTCTCCAGCTTTAACTTCAGTCAGAATGTTCATTTTAGGAACAGTAGACTGTACGTCTATTTTGAACATTATAACACTTATCTAACATCTTGGACATATTAAGACATGTACATCTTCCACGAATTAAGTCATAGGCTTCATCAACGATTCAAACTAAATCGGATATATACCTACAAAACAATCTCTAAAAATATGTTTGTTTATTTAAAAGTGAAGTCATCATCAAAACCTTAAGAGGCCAACAAATTTCCCCTTTTTGATGAGGACAAACTTTATAAACAAACTTAAGTAAAATAGAGTAAAACAAAATTCTTAGAGCATACTAGAGATTAAAGCAACTCTAAATAACTTAGCAAATCAACTCGTTACAATATAATTTACCAAGCATTCACAATAAAACAATTTACTCCATAATATCAAATATGTTTAAAAAAAAATTTCAAAATTAATTAATCTAAAACTTAAATGAAATAAACTGAAATTAATTAAACTGACATAATTAAACTAACATAATAAAACTAACACAAATTATTAAGTATTTTCAACCAAAAACAATTTGAAAACAAATTTACAAAAACATGTAAATATCCATCAACTTGAAAACACAGATGATCGTTAAGCTAGCATAAACTCAGCACATTATCATCAATAAGAAACAATATAAATCAACCAAGATATGTTACTGTGTATTCACTGCTCTTCTTAAGTTTGTGCATAATCTTCCCCCTTTTGTCATCAATCAAAAAGAATTAGGGGTTATCAAACCTCAGCACAAACCATATAGATTTGTCAGTGATGAAAGCAAGAAACAATAATAAGAGTAAGTGCCATGAATAAAAATCAAACCTGCATATAGTTAGTCATCACAGACCAGAAATAAAAGCAAAGAAAGAAAAGTAGCAATTGTTCAACATTACAACAACAATGTACCCCAGATGGTACAAAGTAAAAGGTTAAATTGTTTGTGAAATGTAACAGCCATTCAAATCTTAAAAAAAATATAGGGAGAGGGTTCAAGGGGCAGTCTCTTCTTCGTCCACATATTCGGTCTGCACTTCTACTGTATCTAACTTTGCACCAAGACGATGCTCCATCATGGTAAGTTGATCAACAATTGAAGCGAGTGAGACACGAACTTCATCTTGAAAAGCACTTAATTGAGACTGTAGATCATTAAGCTTGGAGAGAACAGAATGTGAAGATGCTGTAGGAATAGGATCAGCACAACCAATACCAGGAGATGATGGAAATGGTGGTGGTGTAAAGTGAATAGGTGATGGAGGTGGTGATGAAGTTTGATTTGGTGGTGAAGTGGTTGGCTTGGGTGAGAGAGGTTCGTTTGAAGTAGGCTCAGGAATGGTTTCAGAAGTGATATCATCAACCGTTACAGCCTTTTGTTTTGAAGCAAGCCTCCTACTCTTCCTTTGAATAGCTTTACCCTTTCTCCTTAAGGCAATCACAACCTCTTCATAACTGGAATCATGACAAAGATCATGAGGCACTTCTTCTCCTAAAGCTTCTTCCTCTCCTTGTTCCACCTCTGTTCTTGTCACCTCCTCCTGTTCCCCTTCTTCAGTGGGAACAGGCCCTTGTTCTTCCTCCTCTACTTCTTCTTCTTTTTCTTTTTCTTTTTCTTTTTCCTCTTCTTTTTCTTTCTTTATTTTTACTTCTTTTTCAATTTCTTCTTCTTCTTCCTCCATTTCCTCCTCATCAGAACCTACATCAATTATTTCTACTGATTCGTTTATTAACACCCCTTCATTATTTAATTTTAAATGCAAATTTTTCAGACACGGTGCGCCAATTTTCATATTAGGACCCATTGGGAACTCCAGCCCATCCAATGGTACCCCAAGCTTACGAAAAATCCATGTCAACAGCCCACCATAGCCCACAACATTCTTCTTCTCAATGCAGTCAGATAAATGTGATATCATCAAAGATGGAAAATTTATTTTTATTTGATTGTCCATGCAATAAATCAAAGTTGCATCACGTAGACTCACCTCACTCCTCTTAGAGTTTCGGGGCAAGATGAATCTTCGTGCTACATTATAGAGTAATTTATGCAATGGAGACAAGACATTGTGACTGATTTTACCCCTTTTTTTGTTCAACCCCTAAAAACTTAAAAATCGTTTTTTCATTTATTCCAGAAAAAACTATCTTAGTACCAACACAGTATGTATCAAAACCAACATTCGGAATATTGAACCATTCTGCCAACAAAGCGCTGTTAAACTCTAATTTCATGTTCCTAACCATACTAGAACACATTCCACATTCATTGGAGAAGTTTGAAATAAACTCTCGCATAATGTTTGGGAAAATGGGATTACAACTATACTCAGTCATCAAAACCTCCCATTCTTGAAATTTTAAAATAGTATGAAGTTGAGGAAAGTGTGTAGTGTCATACCAGTACTTATCTACCCCAAATCCGACAGACATTTCCTTTGCAATCTCTTCAGCACTATTAGGATCAACTTGCTTCAAACGCTTGACCGCTTTGGAGGATGATTCACTTTTTGGTGAGAATATTTTGCGTTTTGTTCCAACATTTTCAGTGGTTTCTTGGGATGGTGATGGTGCAGCGTTCAGTAATGGGAGTGGATGAACAATTTTTAAGGGTTTTGGCTGGATGTTTTGGTGAGATTTAGAGGCTTTCTTTCCTGATTTAGACGTTTTCTTGTTTGATTTTGGAGTTTTCATGTTTGAATTTTGAAAGGTTGAAAGAAGAAGGGGGACGGTTTCTTGAGACGGTTTTTGAAGAAGACGTGTGAAGTGTGAAGTATGGGAAAGGTTAATAAAGTGGTGAAGTGACGGTTACCTTAAGTCCAATCTCTTTAATGTTCTAATCATAGCGTTTGATATGGAAGGATTTTGAAGAGATGGGATTGAAAACCGTTTCCCATTATTTTTAATTTAAGTTGGCCGTACATTCTTTTTTAAAAAAATGTGAAATATGAATAAATTATGAAATATGAATATTAAAATAAAATATGAAAACAAAATAGAAGAAAAAAAACATTATAAAGAAAATAACGAACATATTGCTGTGGTCTGATCAAACTAACAACATGCAAACAAGAAAATATTCATAGTACAAACTTCATTACGTGTTTACCTGATCCATGCAATAATTGATTTTCAATCAAAATTTTGAGGTTGATTCCTGATCCTTTTTTTTCATGATGCTTCATTGGAAATTTTATGCAACCAACTTTAGTGGAGCTTGATCATACCAAGTTCCAATCTCATCTTTTCATATTGTTCTCTTGGAAGTGGTTTGGTCAGAATGTCTGCAACTTGTTCATTAGTATTAACATGCTTTAATATAATATTTTTGTTTTCTACATTATCCTTAAGAAAATGATGTCTAATATGTATGTGTTTAGCTCGTAAGTGATGCACTGGATCTTTAGATATACATATGGCACTGGTATTATCATAATAAATAGGAACACATTCAAATTTAATACCAAAATCTCTTAGTTGCTGTTTTATCCAAAGCATTTGGGAACAGCAAGCTGCTGCTGCCACGTATTCAGCTTCGGCTGTGGATAATGCAACCGTGTTTTGTTTCTTGGAACTCCATGAAACTAAACAAGAGCCAAGAAATTGTACCATACCTAAAGTGCTTTTTCTATTAACTAGATCACCTGCATAATCTGCATCACTAAAACCTTTTAAATCATAAACATCACTTTTTGGATAAAATAAGGACAAGTCGTCTGTTCCCTTCAAATATCTTAAAATCCGTTTTACTGCAGTGAGATGTGATTCTTTGGGGTTGGACTGAAATCTAGCACATAAACCAACACTAAATGAAATATCGGGTCTACTTGCAGTTAGATATAATAAGGAACCTATCATGCCTCGATACATTGTTTGATCTATGTTAGTTCCTTTTAGGTCTTCATCTAATCTAACATTTGTAGCCATGGGTGTATGGTTGGTTTTAGCGTTGTTTAGCCCATACTTCTTAAGAAGTTCTTTTATGTATTTTTGTTGATGAATAAAAATACCATTTTCAGTTTGTTTAATTTGTAAACCAAGGAAGAAATTTAGTTCTCCCATCATGCTCATTTCAAATTCTATGCCCATTAGGTTAGCAAATTCCTTACATAATAAGTCACTAGTAGCACCAAAAATAATATCATCAACATAAATTTGAACAACCAAAATATGAGAACTTTTATTCTTAAAGAACAAGGTTTTGTCGATTTTTCCTCTAACAAAGTTATTTTGTATCAAAAACTTTGACAGTCTTTCATACCATTGCCTAGGAGCATGCTTTAAGCCATATAGAGCTTTATCAAGCTTATAAACATGATCAGGACAAGAGGTATTCTCAAAACCTGGAGGTTGTTCAACAAACACTTCTTCATCAAGAAATCCATTTAAGAAAGCACATTTCACATCCATTTGATATAGTTTAAAATTCATAAATGCAGCAAAAGAAATTAAAATTCTAATGGCCTCTAACCTTGCTACCGGAGCAAATGTCTCGGTATAATCAATACCTTCTTGTTGATTGTACCCTTTGACCACGAGTCTTGCCTTGTTTCTTACAATTATTCCATGCTCATCTAGCTTATTCCGAAATACCCATTTCAAACCAATTACCTTCTTGCCTTTTGGTTTGGGTTCTAAGTGCCACACTTTATTTCTTTCAAATTCATTTAATTCATCTTGCATGGCTACTATCCATTCGGAATCCTTTAGAGCTTCTTCGTGATTTTTGGGTTCAAGTGATGATAGGAACGCGAAGTGTGCACAAAAGTTTCTCAGTTGAGATCTGATTTGTGTTCCCTTATTCATATCACTTATAATCAGATCAAGAGGATGATAACGTTGGTATTTCCAAGGTTTAGGCACAAATTCTCTTGAGGGAACAGTAGCATGTTCTGGCTCAACATCTTGATTGGCATTTTGTTCAGCTACTGGATCATTTTGCTCATCTGCGGGAACAGCTGAATTGGGAATAGTCTGCTGGTCCTGTTGTGCTGGTAGTTCCTGGACTTGGTCAGTTTCTCCTGCATCTTCTTGTATCGACTGTTCACCTGCTGTTCCTTGATCTTGCACCTTCATATCTTCATCATCTTCTAAATTTGCAAGACCTATTTTGATATTTTTTATTTCCTGTTCACTTGTTGAAAAGTTAGTTTCATCAAAAATTATGTGAATAGATTCCTCTACGCACATTGTTCTCTTATTATAAACTCTGTAAGCTTTGCTATGTGATGAATAACCAAGAAACACTGCTTCATCACTTCTTTCATCAAATTTACCTATATTTCGTTTTCCATTCACATGAACAAAACATTTGCATCCAAACACACGAAAATAGGAAATATAGGGTTTGACACCTTTGAGCAATTCATAGGGTGTCTTAGAAGTGATTGGTCTTATTAACACACGATTCAAAATATAGCATGCAGTATTAACGGCTTCGGCCCAAAAATTTCTAGGTAGACCACTAGCAATCAACATAGTTCTAGCCATTTCTTCTAGGGTTCTATTTTTCCTTTCCACCACTCCATTTTGTTGTGGTGTTCTTGGAGCGGAAAAATTATGATTTATACCATGTTCATTACAATAATTCATGAAGTTTGAGTTTTCAAATTCTTTGCCATGATCTGATCTTATGTGAACAATTAGATTGTTGGTAGATTTTTGAGTTTTGTTAGCAAAAGAAACAAACTCATCGAAAGCTTCATCTTTGCTTACTAAAAATAAGGTTCCAAGTAAATCTACTAAAATCATCAACTATGACAAACACATATCTTTTGCCATTACGACTTTGTGTTCTCATAGGTCCACATAGATCCATATAAATTAATTCTAATGGTCTAGAGGTAGTCACCAGAAACTTTGATTTAAATGATGACCGCACTTGTTTTCCTTTAGCACAAGGATCACAAATTTCATTTTTGAGGAATTTTATTGCTGGTAATCCTCTTACTAGGTCTTTTGATCTTAAGGTGTTAATCAATGAATAGCTAGCATGACCTAGACGCTTGTGCCAAAGAAGTGGGTCTTTTTCTATAACGCTTAAACACGTTAGACTGTTTCTGGGAACAGTGTCCAGGTCCACCACATAGGTGTTCCCTTTTCTGATTCCCTCTAGTACAGGGTCTCCTGTGTTGTTCCTAGAAATTATACATCGTTCAGAAGTAAACTTAACAGAGTTACCTTTGTCACAAAATTGAGAAATACTTAAAAGATTGTGTTTTAGATTCTCGACTAAAAATACATTGTCAATGGCATGGGAGCTTGATCTTCCAACTTTTCCTTTGGCGATTATTTCACCCTTCATATTATCACCGAAGGTTACAGTTCCCCCATCATACGCTTCAAGTGAGAGAAATCTTGATTTATCACCCGTCATGTGCTTGGAACACCCACTGTCGAGATACCATAAGTTGTTCCCCCTCACTTGAGCCTGTAAAGCAAACTAGTGGTTAGTTTTAGGAACCCAGTCAGCCTTGGGTTCCCTGTCGATTAAATTTGAATCATTTTTCTCAATCCATATGCATTCGACATAAGTTTCATTTGCTTTAGTGTGCTGTTCCCTTTTTACACATTGATATTTTAGGTGTCCATTTTTACCACAAAAGGAACAGATTTTACTACTAGGGAGATCTACATAGACCTTTTTCCTTTTTTCATTCTTAACATAACCTAGACCTTCTTTACTCTTGGTTTTAGCATTTAGAATCCATTTGGGAATTTCATTGATTTTCCCTTTTCCTCTTAAGTTAATTTCATCTTTTAGAAACTTATTTTCTTTTTCATATGATTCTAATTTTAATTTTATTTCTTGAAATTCCGTGCTAAACACATGAGTGGTTTTATCATTTTCAACCAATTTTAATCCTAGCAATTTGTTTTGATTTAATTCAATGTTAAGAATAATGAAATCCTGCTTTAATTTCTCTAATTGTTCTTTTAAAATGATATTCTTATCTAACAAATCAAAAAATCTACTTTGCACATCGATCCTAAAGGAATTTAGGTATGAGATATGATCTTTACTTAAGTTAAGGTCTTTCTCAATTTGGAGACACTTAGTTGTTTTTTCATTCAACTTTTCTTGTGTCTCTAACAGCAATTTGATTAATTTATTCTTACTTAAATTAGACAGTTGTTTAGGAGATGGACTAGAAGACATTACCTCTTTTTCCTTAGACTCTTCATGAGATGCTATGAGACACAGATTTGCGGTTTCTTCCTCTATTGGCGCTTCAGTTTCAGCTTCGCTTTCACTATCACCCCAAGCTGCGATCATAGCTTTTCAAAAATCAGTGCTGAAGTTTCCTTGTTTAGGCATCCTTCCAGCTTCTCTTGTCTTTCCCTTGCCCTTCTCATTCTTCCATAGAGGGCAATCTTTGATGAAGTGGTCAGTACTTTTACATTTGTGGCATTCAAAATTTTTCTTCATGTTAGCAGTTCCTTTTTCTTTATTATTACTTTGATTTCCATATATGCTGTTCCTGAAGAATTTTTTGAATTTACGTGCCAACATAGCAGCTTCCTCTTCACCAGCGTCTGACTCTTCACTATCATTAGCTGCCAGAGTCAGTCCTTTGTTTCGGGAACTGTCAGCTGTTCCCAAATGCAATTCATGAGTCATGAGGGAACCAGCCAACTCTTCCAAATTAAACTTGGTGAAATCTTTCGATTCCTCAATGGCTGTGACCTTAGCTCTCCAGCGTTCGTCTTGAGGAAGACTCCTAAGTATTTTCCTAACTTGTTCATCAACGGGAATAATCTTACCAAGAGAGACTAGTTCGTTAGTAATGTTTGTGAACCTGGTAAACATCTCTTGGGTGTTTTCCTTAGGTTCCATAACGAACCTTTCACATTTGGACATTAGGAGGTCAATCTTGGATCGCTTCACTTCACTAGTACCTTCATGGGTAACTTCCAGCAGGTCCCAAATCTGCTTGGCAGTTTTGCAACCCATTATACGATTGTGTTCATTAGGCCCAAGACCACAGTGAAGCAATTTGATAGCAAGAGCGTTCATCTCCATCTTTTGAAAATCTTCTTTTTCATATTCAGTGATTAGTTTTGGAATAGCTTCGTTATTGGAGTTGATGGTCGTCACCTCAAAGTCTCCAACTTCGATAACTCTCCAAACTTGATAGTTTTCGGCCTTTATGAAGATTTCCATTCTATTTTTCCAGTAAGTATAGAATTTCCCATCAAACATGGGTGGCCTTTGTGTGGAGTACCCCTTTTCCATGCGCTCGTTCATCTTCAACATCTCTGTGGGAACAGGATACTGCTCTCAGGGTTTCCTGATTAAATGAGGAACAGGGCTCTGATACCAATTGTTGGAATATGAAGAGATGATCAAATGCAACAAAAGGGGAGGTGAATTGTTGTATATTGAGTTGTACTACGTTTTTGCTCTAACTTGCGGAATTTTAACAAACAAAATAAAACTTAAGCTTAAGAAGTAAGAAATAAAAAGGAGACAAAGATTTTACGTGGAAACCTTCTTGGCCTAATAAGAAGTAAAAACCACGACCCCCCGGGATTTCAAAATTCTCACTATGTTTAGGCAATCAATTACAATTACACAAAACAATGTTTGCTTCACTTGAAGCTTCTCTACTCTAGGCCTTATTCTCTTTCTCTATTCTCCCTTTCTCTTTCTCTTCTCACGTTTCTCTTTTCTTATACCCTTAGACTTCCCACAAGTCTAATTACAACAAAACACTCATTAACCCTTACAAGGCCAATTCTCAAGAGGATAAGAATTAAAATAATTACTTAAGAAAAATATAATAAATTAATTGGCATTGGAAAACTGAAAATATTTTTCTTAAGATGATCTCCCTTTAATGGACACTCTTTTATTCTCTTGGATTGATACACGGTTTGAGCAAAGTCCCTTCTATTTATAGTGGGAACAGCCAGCAGTTTCCTCAGACATACCTCCCACTACCCCCATGTTCTCAAAACAAAAGGTGGTGGAATTATGAAAGTGTCCGGCTGTTATTTGCTCAAAGAAAAATCAGTTTCCTTAATGCTAAAAATAGCATAGGAATTAAAAACATAAGATCCTAAAAAATAGGAGATCTAAATCTTAAAAAGATAAAGTCTTTAGGCTATTTTTAGATAACCTAAAAATAGTTTAGCCAATTAACTTACTAATTAATTTAAAAAATTAAATTAATTCTAAACCATTACATCAACTTAAAAATAGAAAATAATTAATTCGCAATTTTCCAGTGGATGTTATTCTCCAGACCTGCTACGTAGGAACAGCGTACTGTCTCCAGCTTCAACTTCATTCAGAATGTTCATTTTAGGAACAGTAGACTGTACGTCTATTTTGAACATTATAACACTTATCTAACATCTTGGACATATTAAGACATGTACATCTTCCACGAACCAAGTCATAGGCTTCATCAACGATTCAAACTAAATCGGATATATACCTACAAAACAATCTCTAAAAATATGTTTGTTTATTTAAAAGTGAAGTCATCATCAAAACCTTAAGAGGCCAACACCTTTGAATCGGAATCAGCGCCTAACGCTGAGTAAAAACTCCTCAATAATGTAATACTATTACAAGATATGCAAAGTACATTTCAAAACTTGATTTTAAGGTCCTTTGTTCTCGTTTCTTGTTTTCAGTTCTCGAATACTTTCAACAATTTTTCACATTCATCACATGAATTAAAATAAATATCTTTGTTACAGTCACCTACACTTGGTAACTATACGATTCATCCAATGGATCTACTTAGATCCAAAATCACATTTGCACAAGACACATAATAATGACTTTCTAATATATGTAAGGTTCTTGCTAGAGGAGGAACATATTACAAACTCTAACTATGATGGGAGCCGTCGCTCTACCAATTTTTATGCTTGAGCATCTACAGGATGGGACTCTCTCGGTCCCCCTCTCTAAACCTGCATTTCCACATGCCGGGAAACACGGGCGCCCGGATTACACGCCGGTCTGTGGTTCGACAATTCCTAACTATTAGAGTCATTCATCCATGTACACATAAGTTCAAACAAGACTCCATGTTACATATTTAACATTGTTATAAGTCAAACCTAGTCTAGTTAAACTCCAAGACATTCTCTTAGGGAAAAGTCAACATATTTGATGATTTAATGATTAGAGATTCTTAATAAATAAAATTCAGAAAAAGTATGACAAGGTTATGGGGCTATATAAGTTCTTTATAAGACCATATAAACTTATAAGGTTTAAGGAAAATTTTTTGTAATATTTAATAAGGAGTTTCAATCGATTAAGCATGTAAATTAATTAAAATTCTTAATAACCAATAAAAATAATATAAAATATATTAAACGTCCAGAAGCTATATGAAGTGAGTTTTAGAAAAGAAAGTTCAAGAAAAGTATGCCTATGGATTCTAACTAAATTGTTTGGCCAATTTACCGATTAACCTACATAAAATTATTTATATCCTTCAATGTCCACGAAAATTTTTTCTAAGGGTCTTCATATGATCCTAATGTATATTATAGTGTTTCATAAAATTTTCAAATCCAAAATAGTCCATTTAATATTTATTTCATATTTTATGGGTTTTTGATTTACCATTTTATTTAAATTCACAAGAGTCCATAGATGGTCATATAAACTTATCCAATGATCACATTCCAAACCTACTGCCCATATAAGAGTCTCAAAAAATTATAGCTCGAAATAACTTCATTTAGTAATTAATTCATATTTTAGCATTTTACGTTTTATCGATAAGTAGTCAAACACATAGTAAAAATTCATTAAAAAAATACCAAACATGAAGGAAACATAATAATATCATTTTATAAACTATTTTATTCATTAAATTTGTATTTAACCCCCTTTAAGATATAAGAACATATTTTATTACTTAAAATTCCATAAAAAACCAATTTAATGAAATAACTTTAAGGAAATGAATCTAAATGATTTTCTAACTTTAATCTACTGTGGAATTTATATAAAATACATTCCTAAAGTTACTAAGCTCACACAAAATTCATTCACAACAATGACTTAACAAAAACACCTCAAAACACTATTTCTACGCATTTTTACATAATAGAAATTCATAAAATTTACATGCATGAACACTAAAGTAAAATTACACATAATAAAACATATATCCATCAATAATATCATGTAAATGAGAAAATTTCAAATTTATATATTTTTCTAAACTGACTTTAATTTAATACCGATTTCTGGTAATGATTACAATACTTGAAAACTTATAATATAAATATATGAATAACATTTTTAACATTAACTTATAGAAAATATCATAAAGTTTCACTATATAACATGCACATACTTAAACTTGTAATAAACACTTTTTACTTTAAACACAAAAATGTGTTATTCTTACTTTAAGTCAACATGTAAGCTATAAACTAAATCAATCTAACATATTGTCATATGTTTCACATACTCAAGTAAATATAATATAAATGTTACATGGTAAGAAGGTTAAGAAGTGTGTACCATACCACCAAGGATGCAAGAGAAATAATAAGAATTTAGAATTCCAAAATAAGAGAAGATAAGCTCCAAGAATAATCTTCAAGGTTTTAAGAATAATAATCCAGGCTCCCAAAATAAGAATACTAGAACCAAATAAAAGTTGATGATTTTGGCTTAGGAAATGATAAGATTTTTTTCTATCTTCATCACTAACTCTAATTATAACTTCCACATTCAACTTAAAGTCCAAATCTCTCACCATCATAAGTCCCTTTTCGGCATATCTTACTAAAACTCCAAACTTCAAATCCAATGATTCAAGTGTCTAATTGCTCACACCTCCAAGACCCATGTTTCTTAAGAACAAACTATAGTGATAGAATGAGTAGAAGAGGGTCGAAAATCCACAAAACAGAAGGTGCTTGAAATTGACTTACTCTTAGTGGTCCGGAATGTTTGAGGGCAAAACATAATCTTTTATGCTCCAATTAATGCAATTCTTGGGACTAAAATTGTGTACATGACCTGCATAAGGATCTTTTATACGTGCATGAAGATGAATATGGGTAAACACTTCAAATTGTGTTCATGCACACAGCTGACCAAAAAAGGACAACAAGTTATGAATCTTTTCTTGAAGATGAGGGGCGTATATAGCTTGTATATGTGCGTATGAGGTATCAATGGAAATCTTAGGATGTCTAAAATATTATAGTATAAAAATATAAGGCACTTATTAAGAGAATTTGGGAGAAAAAGGATAATTTCTTAAAGGTATATAAGTTGCCAGAAACTATTGAGATGAAGGGGTAGGAAGAGAAGGATGAATCACTCATTTCTAGAGGGATATAAGGGCGTGTAAGGTACCTATAGAAAGCTTAGAGTGTTAGGAAATTTTTTCATGTGGTAGCACCCAATTATATAGGGTATAGCTTAGGTAAATTAGGGTATTTTTAGACCCTGCAAAACTGTCATTGAGTCTGATCTATTTACAAATCTACACTCTTTTCTTAAATTATATGTCAAGCTACCTCAATCTAATGGTTTGGTATCTTCACTAACATGCATTTGGATGATATGGTAAAAGACGGGGTCAAAATATACTCATTTACTATTTTAAAATGAATTTTTGAACTTACCTAATAGTTTCAAACAAATTCTGAAATCCTTGATTTTAGGAGATGATATATTTTATTTAAAACTAATATTAAACCATAATCAAAAATTATTTTTAAATACCAAAAAGACAATAATATCATTATAAAAGCTTTTTTTCACAATCTTTTCTATTTTGATAAATATATTTTATTTAGATTCAAATATAAGTACTTTTATTAAAGAACTTAAAATAAACTTTGTCAGCATAGTTTGTAAACTCATTCGCAAATAATATAAAGTTTTCTAAAAATAAACCAAATTAATGTATTCATCAAATCAACCAAGTTTAGAAGGAAATTTATGTTATTATAGTAAATCAAATTAACTTTGATAAAATTAAGTATATTGAAATCTTTACTTTATATATAATAATAACATTTAACAAAATAAGACTTAGTTTATTCAAATTTAAAAGTTTTAAAAATTAAACTCTCATTATGTTTGGCACTTAAGGATAAATAACTAGATAAGTTATTAAAAGAGGTTTAAAAATAGGGCCATTAAAAATATGGTGGCCTCTTCACTAGATTGGTACCTCAGTGTATTTAATTTTGCCCGAAGGTAGGATACGAGAGCGTCAGCTGAAGGGGGGTATGAGCTCATACTTTGCCATAGGCGCCGGATGGACGATAACGCCCTTGGCTTTGTCACTAAGCCATAGATAGAGAAAGAATCCACTACTCTTGAATATTCTTGGAGGATTAGAAATTCTGAAAAAGAAATCGTGAGTAAATAGAAGTGCTTAGACAGATGATTAGAATCTTTATTGTCTTGCTATGTTGTGGTCTATCAACTTGTTCTATGATTCTAATTATTATAAGGTCATTGATTACTGACATGTATGTGTTTGTTCCTTGTTGTTTTGTCAAGACTTTCTGTGATGTTCCTGCTATGATACATTTGGCTTGGTCATTATGTTGAGCAGCACGAGGATCATAGTTTGGCATAACAGGTATAGGAGCTTCTTTTGCATTGCAATGGGGAAAGAGTGAAGTACGATCGTAGTAATTGTTAAACAAGTAGCCTGATGTTTTGTAGCTCTTATATTGCTTGTAAAGGTTTTGGGTTGTATAATTCTTTTGTATAGAGCCATGTGACTCCTTGTATGATCCATAGTCCCGCTGCATAGTTTTTGGAAGTATTGTCGTAAGAGTATTTCTTTTGTAGCCGTCAAAACCGATGCGTTAACATTGAAACCACGATGCGTGTTGGAATTGATGATTTGAGGAGCCAGCGATGATTCATTCCGTCGTGACATATTTTTGGAAGGCATTGGGGCCTTAAATTAGTTAGTTGTGTTATTTTGAATACATATCGTTGTCACATCCTTAATTTTAGTAGAGGTGCTACCAAAATTTTTACTCACCTATTTAAAGTTAATCTTTAACGCATAGTTAAATTCTCTTTGTTTTAATGTAACACTCGAATTTCCTTCCTCCCTTTATGATTTCGGTTTTGTTTAAGGGGTTGGAAAATTGGCGGTGTTATAGATGGTATCAGAGAGGCTCCTATTTTGACGCTAATTTTTTAAAGTTCTTTAAGAGATTGTTTGAAGTTAATGTTATGCGTGAGAGATGGGGTAGATCTGGGATAGATGCACGACTTATGTTTTGCGCTATGATGATCATTGCATGTGCATAAGTAGAATAAGTTTCGTAGCTTGATGTTAGACTCATAAGTGTAAGTTGTTCATACTTGTAATGGCCCGGATAAAGTGAACTAGGAAATTCTACATAAAGTCATAGTTTTGTAAGTGACATCCAAACCATTAATGAAAGTTTAAACACAAAAAGTCCAAGGATTTGTTCCACCCGAAACGGGTATTGTTCTGATAGTAGAGACTACGGTAATCAAACTATAGCTGCAAATAAATAAAAGAAAATCTAAAGGAAATCCTCATACAACTCGAGAACCCTCTTAGGCCTCTAAAAAACATAAGCATAATAAGGTCCTTCGGAAAAATTAAAGTTTTAAAACTTTTGAAACCTATTAAGACAATTACGATGAACAATTAGTGGGACATGGATCAGTTGGCTCGAGCTTACCTTAAGTATGCTGTGCGATATCAATGTGTCCCTAGATCCATAGTGTCTGATCGTGATACTAGATATGTGTCAAAATTTTGGGAAGCATTTCAAGCAGCTTTAGGTACTGAACTTCTAAGGAGCACGTCTTTTAACCCAGCTACTAATGTGCAGACTGAGCACATTAATAGGACTCTTGCGGATATGTTACGAGCTTTAGCCTTAGAGAGGCAAGGATCTTGGGATGATTTTCTTGATATGGTGGATTTTTCTTATAACAATAGCTATCAGGCAAGCATCTAGATGGCATCTTTTGAGGCTTTATATGATCGTCGCTGTTGTAGTCCTGTATGTTGGGATGATTTCAGCGAGTCGGTCACTCTAGTTCCAGCTATGTTAGAGGAGATGACTGAAAAAGTAAGAATGATTCGTGAAAACCTTAAGGCGGCCCAGAATCGACCAAAGTCCTATGTAGATCTTAAGAGAAGACTTGATGAGTTCGCTGTAGGGGATTATGTACTATTGAGAGTTTCCCGATGAAAAGAGTCATGAGGTTTGGCAAGAAGGGCAAGTTAAGCCCAAAGTTCATAGGACCTTATCAGGTCATAGAGAAGGTAGGAAAGGTCGCTTACAGACTAGCACTACCCAATGAGTTGGGCAAGGACCATGATGTGTTTCATTTTTCGCAGTTGAAGGATATGTTTCCGATAGGTCTCATGTGCTAGATCCGGAGCCCTTAGATCTTGATGAGAATTTTTCTTATGAGAAGTAGCCCATCGAGATTTTAGATTCTAAGGTGCGTAGTACGAGGACAAAAGATATAAAGATGGTGAAACTTTTGTGGTCTAACTAGCGCACAGAGGAGGCAACGTAGAAAACTAAGGATTCCATGCGTGAGAAATATCCACACCTTTTTGTTCCCCGGGTTAGTTGAGTTACGGGGTCGTAACTAAGTTTTAAGGGGGAGTAGAACGCGATAGAATTTCGCGCGTTTTCACACATTTTCTCCACTATGATATTATCTTAACACAAATTTACATGCGTGGTGGTTGTTTGAGTCAATTTGTGTGACATTTACATACGTTGATTGGTTGTTTGAATTAATTTGTATGACATTTACATGCGTTGATTGGTTGTTTGAGTAAAAACTGAGAATTAAAATACTCAAAATGAAATATGTATGACTATTTTTATAGATTGAGTATCTTTTATTAATAGTGTCCATAAATTCACGATCCTTAAGTTAAATTTTTAGACTTAAAATGGTTAGAACACCTTCCTGAGTTATTAGAAATACAAATTTCCATGATTAGTGTCCCTGTTACTCTAGTTTCGAGGAAGAAACTTCTTTTAAGAGGGGTAGTCTATAACACCCCGCAATTATTTGACGTTAGTAATGCATTTTAAATTATTTTTTTTCTTTCGAAATTGGTGTCAATATAATGATTATTAAATTTTATATTTCACGTTATGATTTATTCATTTATTGTCACTTTCTAATATATTAATTTATATGTTTTTTAGACTCTTTGAAGCCAAAAACAACAACATCATCCAAATGTCAAAAATCCATTGATGTTGACACAAGTATTAAAGAGCACTTGAGTGAAACACTTTCGTTGCCTTTATGTTCTACTCCATCATCATCAAAACGTAGAAAAGGGAATGATGCAAGTAAAGTTATTATTATGTTTCATATTAACTAATGTTTTTTGAGAAGTTGTATGTCAATTTTAATTATTATTTTTATAATCACTATAACTGAAAAGGCTTTGGTTTTTGTAAACAAAATCACTGATATCACTGAAGTACAAGGTGAAGAGCTTGAAAATGAAGGTACAAAATCTAATATATTTCTGTACTATTTCATGTTACTTTACATTGTTTTTGTGTTATTTTTATAGAATTTCATGTTATTTTAATAAATTGTTGAAACCACTACAGAGCAAGTTTTAAGAACGAAAATCATTGACACCTGTGAAAAGGTTATAGACAATGTGGATGAATTAAATAGAGGTGCTGTTGTGAAAGTAAGAGGTATAAGGATAAAAACTAGTGGTTCGAAAAACAAGTCTAAGAGTCAGCAACACAAAGCTGATGTTGAACATGAAGGTTGTTATATATACATTTATTATTTGTACTTATTTATATATTTTAACATATTTCATGTTATTTTTTGTTCATTTATTGTTACTTTCTAATATATTATTTTATATGTATTTTAGGCTCATTGATGCAAAAAACATCAACATCATTCAAACCTCAAAAAACCCTTAATGTTGATAAAGGTATTGAAGAGGAATTAAGAGAAACTCTTTCGTTGCCTATATGTTTACTCCATCATCATCAAAACGTAGAAAAGGCAATGAAGCAAGTAAAGGTATTA
>NC_080050.1:18646024-18648524 GCF_026212465.1 Amaranthus tricolor | reverse complement strand
TATATATATATATATATATATATATATATATATATATATATATATATATATATATATATATATACACATATATATTTATATATATATATATATATATATATATATATATATATATATATATATATGTATGAGATATAAATCGTGTATTAATTTCTTGAATTATAGTTGAGTATAAATATTATTATTAATTTTTGCTAAAAAAACGCATAAAATAAGGATATTCATAAATTGGTTTAAAAATAAATAATTCTGGAGAAAAATAATTTATTTTAGTGTTACTGTATTTTCTTTTCATTTGAATTATTTTTTTGATATTTTGTGATATTTAATTTTTAAAGAAATAAATTAATAATCTAAATTGTTGTTATAGGCGAAAAGAAAGAAAAATGAAAATAATAATTAAAATTAATTTATTTTAGTGAATAAGAATATACACCAACTCATTTAATAATAAGTTATTTATTTTAAAATATTTCGTGTAGATTTTGATCTTAAGAAAATTAATTATTCATGTACTAAATCTAAATATAAGCTATTAAGAAATTAATTAAATAAAATAAAACTTTATTTTCTAAAAATTTGGATAAATGGGCTAGGATCTATAATAAACTGAATATGTCCTTTTTAAGACATTTTTAGTATTTATTTATGATGAAATTATTCATTTTATCATTTATAATAAATAGACATTTTAGTTTAATAATAAATGATTAATTATATGTAAGTTGTTATAAATAAATTTCTATTATATGTTATTTTAATGTTGCATTTATATGGAAACAGTAACATGATAATAAAAAGGCTTAATAGTAAGGAAATGCCGAACCATGCTTCCGGCATGTAAAAAACGTGGGAATTGTTTTCCGGCACGTAAAATACGGCGAACATAGTAAAGTTGTTTAACTTGATCTGTGGTTCGAGCAACATTGTACTGGAGGAGTGACGACTCCCACTAAGTTAGGGGTTTTGGTTTTATCTCACCCTAACAGGCCCTTACATATATAAAACAATGATCATATATGTTGCATTCATTAAATAAGTAATCGGATTCCACGCCCTAACACTTAAGCAGAAATGTCATTTTGGAAAAAGAAGATGGGTTTAATAAAAGAAAGAATGGATCAGTGGGGGCGGTAGATACAAGAAGGCCAAGAGTGAGGGAAAGAAGCCGTTTCAGACTGTAGCAAGGCCGACACAGTGGAAATGTAGGTTATGTGGAAAAGATCATCGAGGCCGAAACAGTAATGGGAAGATTGTATATTACAAGTGTCACAAGGAAGGACAGATGGCTAATAACTGTGGGGAAACGTTCTATCAAACCAAAACAACATCGAAAGCTACAGGTAACAGAGCATTTGGCACTCAGAGGAATGAGACTAGAGCATCCATAGGCCTGCATGCAATTGGAGATCATTATAATGGTTTACACCAGGAGTTTGAAATTGAAGGTAAAGTAATTTCTGGAAAATTTCTTGTTGGTAATTAAACAGCAAATGTTTTGTTTGATTGTGGAGATGATTGAAGAATTAAGAAAATTATTTTGGTGGAAAGGTATGAGAAAACATGTAGCTGAATTTGTATCTCGGTGTATGATTTTCCAGAAGGTGAAATTTGAAAGGCAGAAAATTTCTGGACTACTTCAGCCACTAGAAATTCCTGAATCGAAATGGGATTCGATATCAATGGATTTTGTAGTTGGATTACCAAGAACGCAACGAGTAAATGACACAATTTGGGTAATAGTTGACAGATTGACCAAAGTTGCAAGATTCCTGCCAATGAAGGGAACATGGTCAGTAAAACAATTGGTTGACGCTTATGTTCGAGAAATTATAAGATTACATGGGGTACCTAGAACCATTGTGTCTGACAGAGACCCAAAATTCTTGTCACGATTTTGGGAAAAGTTGTAAGAAGCATTCGGATCTAAATTATGTTTAAGTACCGCATTTCATCCGGCTACTGATGGCCAAACCGAAAGAACCATCCGTCGAGTGCCTTATACGGGAGAAAATGTCGAGTGCCGTTGTGTTGGGATCAGATGGACAGAAATGTGCCTGAAGAACCAGATCTTATTCAAGACTCTATTGATAGCTTGAGGGTGGTGCAAGAGAACATGAAGGCAGCACAAAGTAGACAGAAGAGTTATGCAGACAACCGTCGTAGAGCTTTGCAATTTGATGAAGGTGATAAAGTATTTCTAAAGATTTCACCAAAAAAAGGGGTCCAACGCTTTGGGATAAAAGGGAAATTAAGCCCTAAATTTATTGAACCTTTTGAAATTTTGAAAAGAGTAGGAGAAATGGCATACGTACTAGGTTTACCCCCAAGTTTCGCTAGAGTTCATAATGTATTCCATGTTTCTCAGTTGAGAAAGTATATCCACGACCCATCACATTTGTTAGTTCATGAACCCCTCCAAATTGATGAAAACCTAGCTTATAAAGAAAGTCCAATTAGAATTTTGGATAGTCGAGTGAAAGAATTCAGGAATAAAAGA
>NC_080050.1:18634901-18638424 GCF_026212465.1 Amaranthus tricolor | reverse complement strand
GGCAACAACCCCCGACGTCCTGAAGAAGCTCTCCGACGCACTAGAACTGGTTCACGCCGCCACAAGCCCCTGCCTCTCAGAGAATTCTTCCTCAAATATGGCGATTCAAGCCCAGAAAAAGAAACACAGAAGAAACCATACTCCTTCGTCTCCAAGCCAAACAAGAAGACAACCATTGGCAAAAACTGGTCTTGCAGGTAATCGGGGGGAACCCAGCCTCCAATGGAGGTCTGGATTCCGGGAACCCAAACGAGTTTCTGCTAGTAAACAGAGTACGACAGCATCTCTGTTTGTCGACAACTTACCACAAGGTTTGGCGTTAACGTGGTTTCGCAATTTGTTTCAACGGTGTGGAGTGGTGGTTGACGTCTTTATATCTGGAAAAAACAGAAGGAACAAGAAAGGAAGCTTCGGTTTCGTCAGGTACGGCACAGTTCAAGAAGCAACAACCGCCATTGAAAAGCTGAATGGACTTGCTGTACAGGGAAGAAAGATGCTGGTTTCCATGGCTAAGTACGAAAAAGGGGGAGCCCCTGTTCGAAACCGTTATCTGCCGGAGATGAGTAAAACAGAGGACATCAAGAAAACTTGGTACCCTGCACACAGAGACCATCGTAGCTATCGTGACGTTACTCAGGGAAAAAAGAACAAAATCGAAGAACTGGAATCTATTGTAGCCCAGAAAACCGGCGTCATCCCAGTCCTCCACTCTCTCGACGTGGCTGAAAACAGGGACGTCCAACAGATGCTGAAGAAGGCGGCAATTGCTGAGAGAACACAAGTCATCCACCTCCCGCGGATCAAAACAGAACTCTCGAAGTGCCACGCAAAAATTAATGGTATATTCTCTCTCTCCCCTACCAAAGTATTACTTGTTTTTGATTCTACAAATGATGCCATTGTTGCCGTCAATAAGGATAGTCCTCTCTGGAAAGTGTTTGATGATGTTAGATTGTGGTCGGAAGGGGAGTCTTTTGATGATAGGTTAGTATGGGTTGAGTGTATTGGTATTCACCCTTTATGTTGGTCTATGGAAAACTTGAAATTGATTTGGGAGAAATGGGGACCTGTTTTGCATATTGAAACCGAATTGCAGGGTATTCATACCATCACTAGTGCCCGAATCTTGTTGAGAACAAAGGCACAAAATAGAATTGAAAACAGGATCAAACTCTTCTTTGAACATAGTTCTTGTGATGTTTGGGTGAAGGAGCTCTATGGGTACTACGGAGGTAGTGGTGACTGTGAAAAGGACTTTCTGATCCCCTCGACCCCTGTACATGTAGATGATGATCTAGGAGGAGAGTTGAACAAATCACATAATGGTACACAATCCCTCTGTTTTTCCGATCCGCTGGTGCAAGAATTATGTGATAGCCAGACAAACAGGGTTGATCAAGTTTGGTTTGATCCTATGGTATGGAATGAGAATATAGAGTGGATGTCACCTGTATATTCAAATCCTTGTCTAAATCTGAGTTCCCCAATGTCAACCCCCATGTCGACTACCAGAGCTTCGAGACCTAGAGGTCGCCCTAGAAAATATTCGTACCAACAGAAACACCTTGAAACACCCTCACATAGCATACTTGAAGCAAGAGAAACATGGGAAACTGCGCAACTCCTGGGTATCACATCTTATGAGGAAGAAGCTGTTTTATCGGGGCTAAGAAAATCAAAGAGGATCTTGAACTTGGAGGGGAAAGGCGACTGAAGCTACTATACAACCCTCATGGTGACTTATGCTATATCTGTGATTATGAATTGTCTATTATGGAATATTCGGGGGATTGGTAAAGGTGAAAAAACTTTATCAATTAGATCACTTGTCAGAAAGAAAAATGTGTCTTTTATGGGTTTAGTTGAAACAAAACATCGAAAACCTTTTCAACCTAGACTAAAAAGGTTATGGGGGAATGATGACTATGATTACTGTGAGATTCTTGCCTCTGACACACATGGTGGTGGAATTGTTGCTGTATGGGACAAAAAAATTTTTCATGCCTCAGTCAAACATACGGTAAGTAGATGGATCTTCATAGAAGGGCGGATCAATAACCACAATTTTGATTGCTGCATCGGGGTGATCTACGGCCACAATGATAGACTAAGTAGATTGGCTATGTTTGAGGATCTCAAAGTGAAAGCGGAGACTATCAACAAACCAATCCTTGTCCTTGGAGATTTCAATGTTACAATACACTCAGGGGAAAGAACAGGAGCCGTCACATGCATCCGTAGTATGAGGGACTTCTCCAAGTGGATAAATGACCTAAGGTTACTTGACATTCCGCTTCATGGGGTGAGATTTACCTGGAGAAAAAATGAGTCCAAAAGTAGACTAGATAGTGCTTTATGTCACAATGAATGGTTGACAAAATTCCCGAACATGAACTTGATGGGCCTAAGTAGAAGCTTCTCAGACCATAATCCGCTACTCCTGGTGTTAGAAGTGTGCAACGATTGGGGCCCGAAACCCTTCAGATGTTATGATGCCTGGTTCTTGCACCCGAATTTCAAAAACTTCATCATCAACGAATGGCATAGAACTCCTAATGTACCACTACACACCAAGTTAAAGATTCTAAAGACCCCTTTAAGATCTTGGCGTAAGGAAAACTTTGATCACATGGACAACAAAATTGAAGATCTTGAAACGGTGATACATGACCTTGAAAGGAAAAGTGATCGGAGAAGGCTTGACAATATAGAAGTGGCGAGACTTAATGCTGCAAATAGTGTCCTCAACCAATGGCTCATTAGAAGAGAGAGAATCTGGAGACAAAGAGCTCGAATGTATGGCTTCAAAGTAAAGGATCACAACACAAAGTTCTTTCATGCTGCAACCATGTTCAAACAAAAAAAGAAAGAAATCAACCAGATAAAAATCAATGGCAGGAGAATTGTTGGGATTCAAAACCTCAAAGAAGAAGTCAGGAAATTCTTTGAGACACGTTTTGCTCAGGAAGAGACCCCGGAGTTTGATTTTAGCATGGAAAACCACCCCAAACTTTCAGAATCACAGGCACGTAACCTTGAAACAATCCCGTCGACCGAAGAAATTGAAAAAGCAGTGTGGGCATGTGGAGTCGACAAGGCTCCAGGTTTCGATGGGTTCAACTTCAAATTCATTAGAGAAATGTGGAATGAAATTAAAGAGGAAATCTTTGAAACAGTTACAAAGTTCTTTAGAGATGGAGGCTCGCTGAGACATTTGAACATCACGTGGGTTACACTGATACCCAAGATTGAATCCCCGACAGCCATTGAGGATTTCAGGCCGATTAGTATGGTTGGCTGCCTATACAAAATCATTGCAAAAATCCTTTCCTCCCGCCTCAAGGAAGTCATAGCCCCTCTCATTGATGAATCACAGAGTGCCTTTGTTAGGGATAGGCAAATCCTAGATGGCGTCCTCATCGCCAATGAATCCATGCGATGGTTGAAAAAGAACAAAATCCCAGGTACGTTGATTAAACTCGATTTCAAATCTGCTTATGATTCCGTCAACTGGAGTTTCCTT
>NC_080050.1:18617401-18629901 GCF_026212465.1 Amaranthus tricolor | reverse complement strand
GTACGAAACTTGGCACACAACCATATTTTGTTTAGATTATCGTGTAGAAGTGGATAGAATTGAAAATCATAGTCATATGCTGGAAATTACGTGTTAAGTTGCGATTTCAAGGGTTTTTAAGCGTGTTTGGCACTTTTACACATAAAGTAGCTCAAACTTGGTTGGTTTTGCAAGAAGCTTGGCACACAACCCTATTTGGTATAGATTATTGTGTTGAAGTGGTTAGAATTTAAAATCATAGTCATATGCCAGAATTTACGTGTTATGTTGCGATTTTATGCATTTTTAAGCATTTTTGGCACTTTTTCGCATAAAGTAGATCAAACTTGGTTTGTTTTGCACGAAACATGGCACACAACACTATTTGGTATATATTATTTTGTTGAAGTGGTTAGAATTGAAAATCATAGACATATGCTAGAAATTACGTGTTAAGTTGCGATTTTAATGGTTTTTAAGCGTTTTTGGAACTTTTGCGCATAAAGTAGCTCAAACTTGGTTTGTTTTCCACGAAACTTGGCACACAACACTCTTTCATATATATTATTGTGTTAAAGTGGTTAGAATTAAAAATCATAGTCATGTGCTAGAAAGTACGTGTTAAGTTTCGATTTTAAGGATATTTAAGCGTTTTTGGCACTTTTGCACAAAAAGTAGCTCAAACTTGGTTAGTTTTGCACGAAACTTGGCGCACAACACTATTTGGTATATATTATTCTGTTGAAGTGGTTATAATTGAAAATCATAGTCTTATGCTAGAAATTACGTGTTAAGTTGCGATTTTATGCGTTTTTAAGCATTTTTGGAACTTTTGCGCATAAAGAAGGTCAAACTTAGTTTGTTTAGCACGAAACTTGACACACCACAATATTTGGTATATATTATTGTGTTGAAGTGGTTAGAATTGAAAATCATAGTCATATGCAAGAAAGTATTTGTTAAGTTGCGATTTTAAGGGTTTTTATGCGTTTTTGGCACTTTTGCTCATAAATTAGCTCAAACTTGGTTTGTTTTTCACGAAACTTGGCACACAACACTATTTGGTATATATTATTTTGTTGAAGTGGTAAAAATTGAAAATCATAGACATATGCTAGAAATTACGTGTTAAGTTTAGATTTCAAAGGTTTTTAAGCGTTTTTTGGACTTTTGCGCATAAAGTAGCTCAAACTTAGTTTGTTGTGCACGAAACATGGCGCACAACACTATTTGGTATATATTATTCTGTTGAAGTGGTTAGAATTGAAAATCATTGTATTATGCTAGAAATTACGTGTTAAGTTGAGATTTTAAGCGTTTTTAAGCATGTTTGGCACATTTGTGCATAAAGTAGCTCAAACTTAGTTTGTTTTGCACGAAACATGGTACACCGCACTATTTGGTATATATTATTGTGTTGAAGTGGTTAGAATTGAAAATCATAGTCATATGCTAGAAAGTATGTGTTAAGTTGCGATTTTAAGGGTTTTTTGGCGTTTTTGGCAGTTTTGCACAAAAAGTAGCTCAAACTTGGTTTATTTTGAACGAAACTTGGCACACAACACTATTTGGTATATATTACTGTGTTTAAGTGGTTAGAATTGAAAATCATAGTCATATGCTAGAAAGTACGTGTTAAGTTTCGATTTTAAGGGTTTTCAAGCGTTTTTGGCACTATTGCACATAAAGTACCTCAAACTTGGTTTGTTTTGTACGAAACTTGGCACACAACAATATTTTGTTTAGATTATCGTGTAGAAGTGGATAGAATTGAAAATCATAGTCATATGCTGGAAATTACGTGTTAAGCTGCGATTTCAAGGGTTTTTAAGCGTGTTTGGCACTTTTACGCATAAAGTTGCTCAAACTTGGTTGGTTTTGCAAGATGCTTGGCACACAACCCTATTTGGTATAGATTATTGTGTTGAAGTGGTTAGAATTTAAAATCATAGTCATATGCCAGAATTTACGTGTTATGTTGCGATTTTATGCATTTTAAAGCATTTTTGGCACTTTTTCGCATAAAGTAGATCAAACTTGGTTTGTTTTGCACGAAACATGGCACACAACACTATTTGGTATATATTATTTTGTTGAAGTGGTTAGAATTGAAAATCATAGACATATGCTAGAAATTACGTGTTAAGTTGCGATTTTAATGGTTTTTAAGCGTTTTTGGAACTTTTGCGCATAAAGTAGCTCAAACTTGGTTTGTTTTCCACGAAACTTGGCACACAACACTCTTTCATATATATTATTGTGTTAAAGTGGTTAGAATTAAAAATCATAGTCATGTGCTAGAAAGTACGTGTTAAGTTTCGATTTTAAGGATATTTAAGCGTTTTTGGCACTTTTGCACAAAAAGTAGCTCAAACTTGGTTAGTTTTGCACGAAACTTGGCGCATAACACTATTTGGTATATATTATTCTGTTGAAGTGGTTATAATTGAAAATCATAGTCTTATGCTAGAAATTACGTGTTAAGTTGCGATTTTATGCGTTTTTAAGCATTTTTGGAACTTTTGCGCATAAAGAAGCTCAAACTTAGTTTGTTTAGCACGAAACTTGACACACCACAATATTTGGTATATATTATTGTGTTGAAGTGGTTAGAATTGAAAATCATAGTCATATGCAAGAAAGTATTTGTTAAGTTGCGATTTTAAGGGTTTTTATGCGTTTTTGGCACTTTTGCTCATAAATTAGCTCAAACTTGGTTTGTTTTTCACGAAACTTGGCACACAACACTATTTGGTATATATTATTTTGTTGAAGTGGTAAAAATTGAAAATCATAGACATATGCTAGAAATTACGTGTTAAGTTTAGATTTCAAAGGTTTTTAAGCGTTTTTTGGACTTTTGCGCATAAAGTAGCTCAAACTTAGTTTGTTGTGCACGAAACATGGCGCACAACACTATTTGGTATATATTATTCTGTTGAAGTGGTTAGAATTGAAAATCATTGTATTATGCTAGAAATTACGTGTTAAGTTGAGATTTTAAGCGTTTTTAAGCATGTTTGGCACATTTGTGCATAAAGTAGCTCAAACTTAGTTTGTTTTGCACGAAACATGGTACACCGCACTATTTGGTATATATTATTGTGTTGAAGTGGTTAGAATTGAAAATCATAGTCATATGCTAGAAAGTATGTGTTAAGTTGCGATTTTAAGGGTTTTTTGGCGTTTTTGGCAGTTTTGCACAAAAAGTAGCTCAAACTTGGTTTATTTTGAACGAAACTTGGCACACAACACTATTTGGTATATATTACTGTGTTTAAGTGGTTAGAATTGAAAATCATAGTCATATGCTAGAAAGTACGTGTTAAGTTTCGATTTTAAGGGTTTTCAAGCGTTTTTGGCACTATTGCACATAAAGTACCTCAAACTTGGTTTGTTTTGTACGAAACTTGGCACACAACAATATTTTGTTTAGATTATCGTGTAGAAGTGGATAGAATTGAAAATCATAGTCATATGCTGGAAATTACGTGTTAAGCTGCGATTTCAAGGGTTTTTAAGCGTGTTTGGCACTTTTACGCATAAAGTTGCTCAAACTTGGTTGGTTTTGCAAGATGCTTGGCACACAACCCTATTTGGTATAGATTATTGTGTTGAAGTGGTTAGAATTTAAAATCATAGTCATATGCCAGAATTTACGTGTTATGTTGCGATTTTATGCATATTTAAGCATTTTTGGCACTTTTTCGCATAAAGTAGATCAAACTTGGTTTGTTTTGCACGAAACATGGCACACAACACTATTTGGTATATATTATTTTGTTGAAGTGGTTAGAATTGAAAATCATAGACATATGCTAGAAATTACGTGTTAAGTTGCGATTTTAATGGTTTTTAAGCGTTTTTGGAACTTTTGCGCATAAAGTAGCTCAAACTTGGTTTGTTTTCCACGAAACTTGGCACACAACACTCTTTCATATATATTATTGTGTTAAAGTGGTTAGAATTAAAAATCATAGTCATGTGCTAGAAAGTACGTGTTAAGTTTCGATTTTAAGGATATTTAAGCGTTTTTGGCACTTTTGCACAAAAAGTAGCTCAAACTTGGTTAGTTTTGCACGAAACTTGGCGCACAACACTATTTGGTATATATTATTCTGTTGAAGTGGTTATAATTGAAAATCATAGTCTTATGCTAGAAATTACGTGTTAAGTTGCGATTTTATGCGTTTTTAAGCATTTTTGGAACTTTTGCGCATAAAGAAGGTCAAACTTAGTTTGTTTAGCACGAAACTTGACACACCACAATATTTGGTATATATTATTGTGTTGAAGTGGTTAGAATTGAAAATCATAGTCATATGCAAGAAAGTATTTGTTAAGTTGCGATTTTAAGGGTTTTTATGCGTTTTTGGCACTTTTGCTCATAAATTAGCTCAAACTTGGTTTGTTTTTCACGAAACTTGGCACACAACACTATTTGGTATATATTATTTTGTTGAAGTGGTAAAAATTGAAAATCATAGACATATGCTAGAAATTACGTGTTAAGTTTAGATTTCAAAGGTTTTTAAGCGTTTTTTGGACTTTTGCGCATAAAGTAGCTCAAACTTAGTTTGTTGTGCACGAAACATGGCGCACAACACTATTTGGTATATATTATTCTGTTGAAGTGGTTAGAATTGAAAATCATTGTATTATGCTAGAAATTACGTGTTAAGTTGAGATTTTAAGCGTTTTTAAGCATGTTTGGCACATTTATGCATAAAGTAGCTCAAACTTAGTTTGTTTTGCACGAAACATGGTACACCGCACTATTTGGTATATATTATTGTGTTGAAGTGGTTAGAATTGAAAATCATAGTCATATGCTAGAAAGTATGTGTTAAGTTGCGATTTTAAGGGTTTTTTGGCGTTTTTGGCAGTTTTGCACAAAAAGTAGCTCAAACTTGGTTTATTTTGAACGAAACTTGGCACACAACACTATTTGGTATATATTACTGTGTTTAAGTGGTTAGAATTGAAAATCATAGTCATATGCTAGAAAGTACGTGTTAAGTTTCGATTTTAAGGGTTTTCAAGCGTTTTTGGCACTATTGCACATAAAGTACCTCAAACTTGGTTTGTTTTGTACGAAACTTGGCACACAACAATATTTTGTTTAGATTATCGTGTAGAAGTGGATAGAATTGAAAATCATAGTCATATGCTGGAAATTACGTGTTAAGCTGCGATTTCAAGGGTTTTTAAGCGTGTTTGGCACTTTTACGCATAAAGTTGCTCAAACTTGGTTGGTTTTGCAAGATGCTTGGCACACAACCCTATTTGGTATAGATTATTGTGTTGAAGTGGTTAGAATTTAAAATCATAGTCATATGCCAGAATTTACGTGTTATGTTGCGATTTTATGCATTTTAAAGCATTTTTGGCACTTTTTCGCATAAAGTAGATCAAACTTGGTTTGTTTTGCACGAAACATGGCACACAACACTATTTGGTATATATTATTTTGTTGAAGTGGTTAGAATTGAAAATCATAGACATATGCTAGAAATTACGTGTTAAGTTGCGATTTTAATGGTTTTTAAGCGTTTTTGGAACTTTTGCGCATAAAGTAGCTCAAACTTGGTTTGTTTTCCACGAAACTTGGCACACAACACTCTTTCATATATATTATTGTGTTAAAGTGGTTAGAATTAAAAATCATAGTCATGTGCTAGAAAGTACGTGTTAAGTTTCGATTTTAAGGATATTTAAGCGTTTTTGGCACTTTTGCACAAAAAGTAGCTCAAACTTGGTTAGTTTTGCACGAAACTTGGCGCATAACACTATTTGGTATATATTATTCTGTTGAAGTGGTTATAATTGAAAATCATAGTCTTATGCTAGAAATTACGTGTTAAGTTGCGATTTTATGCGTTTTTAAGCATTTTTGGAACTTTTGCGCATAAAGAAGCTCAAACTTAGTTTGTTTAGCACGAAACTTGACACACCACAATATTTGGTATATATTATTGTGTTGAAGTGGTTAGAATTGAAAATCATAGTCATATGCAAGAAAGTATTTGTTAAGTTGCGATTTTAAGGGTTTTTATGCGTTTTTGGCACTTTTGCTCATAAATTAGCTCAAACTTGGTTTGTTTTTCACGAAACTTGGCACACAACACTATTTGGTATATATTATTTTGTTGAAGTGGTAAAAATTGAAAATCATAGACATATGCTAGAAATTACATGTTAAGTTTAGATTTCAAAGGTTTTTAAGCGTTTTTTGGACTTTTGCGCATAAAGTAGCTCAAACTTAGTTTGTTGTGCACGAAACATGGCGCACAACACTATTTGGTATATATTATTCTGTTGAAGTGGTTAGAATTGAAAATCATTGTATTATGCTAGAAATTACGTGTTAAGTTGAGATTTTAAGCGTTTTTAAGCATGTTTGGCACATTTGTGCATAAAGTAGCTCAAACTTAGTTTGTTTTGCACGAAACATGGTACACCGCACTATTTGGTATATATTATTGTGTTGAAGTGGTTAGAATTGAAAATCATAGTCATATGCTAGAAAGTATGTGTTAAGTTGCGATTTTAAGGGTTTTTTGGCGTTTTTGGCAGTTTTGCACAAAAAGTAGCTCAAACTTGGTTTATTTTGAACGAAACTTGGCACACAACACTATTTGGTATATATTACTGTGTTTAAGTGGTTAGAATTGAAAATCATAGTCATATGCTAGAAAGTACGTGTTAAGTTTCGATTTTAAGGGTTTTCAAGCGTTTTTGGCACTATTGCACATAAAGTACCTCAAACTTGGTTTGTTTTGTACGAAACTTGGCACACAACAATATTTTGTTTAGATTATCGTGTAGAAGTGGATAGAATTGAAAATCATAGTCATATGCTGGAAATTACGTGTTAAGCTGCGATTTCAAGGGTTTTTAAGCGTGTTTGGCACTTTTACGCATAAAGTTGCTCAAACTTGGTTGGTTTTGCAAGATGCTTGGCACACAACCCTATTTGGTATAGATTATTGTGTTGAAGTGGTTAGAATTTAAAATCATAGTCATATGCCAGAATTTACGTGTTATGTTGCGATTTTATGCATATTTAAGCATTTTTGGCACTTTTTCGCATAAAGTAGATCAAACTTGGTTTGTTTTGCACGAAACATGGCACACAACACTATTTGGTATATATTATTTTGTTGAAGTGGTTAGAATTGAAAATCATAGACATATGCTAGAAATTACGTGTTAAGTTGCGATTTTAATGGTTTTTAAGCGTTTTTGGAACTTTTGCGCATAAAGTAGCTCAAACTTGGTTTGTTTTCCACGAAACTTGGCACACAACACTCTTTCATATATATTATTGTGTTAAAGTGGTTAGAATTAAAAATCATAGTCATGTGCTAGAAAGTACGTGTTAAGTTTCGATTTTAAGGATATTTAAGCGTTTTTGGCACTTTTGCACAAAAAGTAGCTCAAACTTGGTTAGTTTTGCACGAAACTTGGCGCACAACACTATTTGGTATATATTATTCTGTTGAAGTGGTTATAATTGAAAATCATAGTCTTATGCTAGAAATTACGTGTTAAGTTGCGATTTTATGCGTTTTAAAGCATTTTTGGAACTTTTGCGCATAAAGAAGGTCAAACTTAGTTTGTTTAGCACGAAACTTGACACACCACAATATTTGGTATATATTATCGTGTTGAAGTGGTTAGAATTGAAAATCATAGTCATATGCAAGAAAGTATTTGTTAAGTTGCGATTTTAAGGGTTTTTATGCGTTTTTGGCACTTTTGCTCATAAATTAGCTCAAACTTGGTTTGTTTTTCACGAAACTTGGCACACAACACTATTTGGTATATATTATTTTGTTGAAGTGGTAAAAATTGAAAATCATAGACATATGCTAGAAATTACGTGTTAAGTTTAGATTTCAAAGGTTTTTAAGCGTTTTTTGGACTTTTGCGCATAAAGTAGCTCAAACTTAGTTTGTTGTGCACGAAACATGGCGCACAACACTATTTGGTATATATTATTCTGTTGAAGTGGTTAGAATTGAAAATCATTGTATTATGCTAGAAATTACGTGTTAAGTTGAGATTTTAAGCGTTTTTAAGCATGTTTGGCACATTTGTGCATAAAGTAGCTCAAACTTAGTTTGTTTTGCACGAAACATGGTACACCGCACTATTTGGTATATATTATTGTGTTGAAGTGGTTAGAATTGAAAATCATAGTCATATGCTAGAAAGTATGTGTTAAGTTGCGATTTTAAGGGTTTTTTGGCGTTTTTGGCAGTTTTGCACAAAAAGTAGCTCAAACTTGGTTTATTTTGAACGAAACTTGGCACACAACACTATTTGGTATATATTACTGTGTTTAAGTGGTTAGAATTGAAAATCATAGTCATATGCTAGAAAGTACGTGTTAAGTTTCGATTTTAAGGGTTTTCAAGCGTTTTTGGCACTATTGCACATAAAGTACCTCAAACTTGGTTTGTTTTGTACGAAACTTGGCACACAACAATATTTTGTTTAGATTATCGTGTAGAAGTGGATAGAATTGAAAATCATAGTCATATGCTGGAAATTACGTGTTAAGCTGCGATTTCAAGGGTTTTTAAGCGTGTTTGGCACTTTTACGCATAAAGTTGCTCAAACTTGGTTGGTTTTGCAAGATGCTTGGCACACAACCCTATTTGGTATAGATTATTGTGTTGAAGTGGTTAGAATTTAAAATCATAGTCATATGCCAGAATTTACGTGTTATGTTGCGATTTTATGCATATTTAAGCATTTTTGGCACTTTTTCGCATAAAGTAGATCAAACTTGGTTTGTTTTGCACGAAACATGGCACACAACACTATTTGGTATATATTATTTTGTTGAAGTGGTTAGAATTGAAAATCATAGACATATGCTAGAAATTACGTGTTAAGTTGCGATTTTAATGGTTTTTAAGCGTTTTTGGAACTTTTGCGCATAAAGTAGCTCAAACTTGGTTTGTTTTCCACGAAACTTGGCACACAACACTCTTTCATATATATTATTGTGTTAAAGTGGTTAGAATTAAAAATCATAGTCATGTGCTAGAAAGTACGTGTTAAGTTTCGATTTTAAGGATATTTAAGCGTTTTTGGCACTTTTGCACAAAAAGTAGCTCAAACTTGGTTAGTTTTGCACGAAACTTGGCGCACAACACTATTTGGTATATATTATTCTGTTGAAGTGGTTATAATTGAAAATCATAGTCTTATGCTAGAAATTACGTGTTAAGTTGCGATTTTATGCGTTTTTAAGCATTTTTGGAACTTTTGCGCATAAAGAAGGTCAAACTTAGTTTGTTTAGCACGAAACTTGACACACCACAATATTTGGTATATATTATTGTGTTGAAGTGGTTAGAATTGAAAATCATAGTCATATGCAAGAAAGTATTTGTTAAGTTGCGATTTTAAGGGTTTTTATGCGTTTTTGGCACTTTTGCTCATAAATTAGCTCAAACTTGGTTTGTTTTTCACGAAACTTGGCACACAACACTATTTGGTATATATTATTTTGTTGAAGTGGTAAAAATTGAAAATCATAGACATATGCTAGAAATTACGTGTTAAGTTTAGATTTCAAAGGTTTTTAAGCGTTTTTTGGACTTTTGCGCATAAAGTAGCTCAAACTTAGTTTGTTGTGCACGAAACATGGCGCACAACACTATTTGGTATATATTATTCTGTTGAAGTGGTTAGAATTGAAAATCATTGTATTATGCTAGAAATTACGTGTTAAGTTGAGATTTTAAGCGTTTTTAAGCATGTTTGGCACATTTATGCATAAAGTAGCTCAAACTTAGTTTGTTTTGCACGAAACATGGTACACCGCACTATTTGGTATATATTATTGTGTTGAAGTGGTTAGAATTGAAAATCATAGTCATATGCTAGAAAGTATGTGTTAAGTTGCGATTTTAAGGGTTTTTTGGCGTTTTTGGCAGTTTTGCACAAAAAGTAGCTAAAACTTGGTTTATTTTGAACGAAACTTGGCACACAACACTATTTGGTATATATTACTGTGTTTAAGTGGTTAGAATTGAAAATCATAGTCATATGCTAGAAAGTACGTGTTAAGTTTCGATTTTAAGGGTTTTCAAGCGTTTTTGGCACTATTGCACATAAAGTACCTCAAACTTGGTTTGTTTTGTACGAAACTTGGCACACAACAATATTTTGTTTAGATTATCGTGTAGAAGTGGATAGAATTGAAAATCATAGTCATATGCTGGAAATTACGTGTTAAGCTGCGATTTCAAGGGTTTTTAAGCGTGTTTGGCACTTTTACGCATAAAGTTGCTCAAACTTGGTTGGTTTTGCAAGATGCTTGGCACACAACCCTATTTGGTATAGATTATTGTGTTGAAGTGGTTAGAATTTAAAATCATAGTCATATGCCAGAATTTACGTGTTATGTTGCGATTTTATGCATTTTAAAGCATTTTTGGCACTTTTTCGCATAAAGTAGATCAAACTTGGTTTGTTTTGCACGAAACATGGCACACAACACTATTTGGTATATATTATTTTGTTGAAGTGGTTAGAATTGAAAATCATAGACATATGCTAGAAATTACGTGTTAAGTTGCGATTTTAATGGTTTTTAAGCGTTTTTGGAACTTTTGCGCATAAAGTAGCTCAAACTTGGTTTGTTTTCCACGAAACTTGGCACACAACACTCTTTCATATATATTATTGTGTTAAAGTGGTTAGAATTAAAAATCATAGTCATGTGCTAGAAAGTACGTGTTAAGTTTCGATTTTAAGGATATTTAAGCGTTTTTGGCACTTTTGCACAAAAAGTAGCTCAAACTTGGTTAGTTTTGCACGAAACTTGGCGCATAACACTATTTGGTATATATTATTCTGTTGAAGTGGTTATAATTGAAAATCATAGTCTTATGCTAGAAATTACGTGTTAAGTTGCGATTTTATGCGTTTTTAAGCATTTTTGGAACTTTTGCGCATAAAGAAGCTCAAACTTAGTTTGTTTAGCACGAAACTTGACACACCACAATATTTGGTATATATTATTGTGTTGAAGTGGTTAGAATTGAAAATCATAGTCATATGCAAGAAAGTATTTGTTAAGTTGCGATTTTAAGGGTTTTTATGCGTTTTTGGCACTTTTGCTCATAAATTAGCTCAAACTTGGTTTGTTTTTCACGAAACTTGGCACACAACACTATTTGGTATATATTATTTTGTTGAAGTGGTAAAAATTGAAAATCATAGACATATGCTAGAAATTACGTGTTAAGTTTAGATTTCAAAGGTTTTTAAGCGTTTTTTGGACTTTTGCGCATAAAGTAGCTCAAACTTAGTTTGTTGTGCACGAAACATGGCGCACAACACTATTTGGTATATATTATTCTGTTGAAGTGGTTAGAATTGAAAATCATTGTATTATGCTAGAAATTACGTGTTAAGTTGAGATTTTAAGCGTTTTTAAGCATGTTTGGCACATTTGTGCATAAAGTAGCTCAAACTTAGTTTGTTTTGCACGAAACATGGTACACCGCACTATTTGGTATATATTATTGTGTTGAAGTGGTTAGAATTGAAAATCATAGTCATATGCTAGAAAGTATGTGTTAAGTTGCGATTTTAAGGGTTTTTTGGCGTTTTTGGCAGTTTTGCACAAAAAGTAGCTCAAACTTGGTTTATTTTGAACGAAACTTGGCACACAACACTATTTGGTATATATTACTGTGTTTAAGTGGTTAGAATTGAAAATCATAGTCATATGCTAGAAAGTACGTGTTAAGTTTCGATTTTAAGGGTTTTCAAGCGTTTTTGGCACTATTGCACATAAAGTACCTCAAACTTGGTTTGTTTTGTACGAAACTTGGCACACAACAATATTTTGTTTAGATTATCGTGTAGAAGTGGATAGAATTGAAAATCATAGTCATATGCTGGAAATTACGTGTTAAGCTGCGATTTCAAGGGTTTTTAAGCGTGTTTGGCACTTTTACGCATAAAGTTGCTCAAACTTGGTTGGTTTTGCAAGATGCTTGGCACACAACCCTATTTGGTATAGATTATTGTGTTGAAGTGGTTAGAATTTAAAATCATAGTCATATGCCAGAATTTACGTGTTATGTTGCGATTTTATGCATATTTAAGCATTTTTGGCACTTTTTCGCATAAAGTAGATCAAACTTGGTTTGTTTTGCATGAAACATGGCACACAACACTATTTGGTATATATTATTTTGTTGAAGTGGTTAGAATTGAAAATCATAGACATATGCTAGAAATTACGTGTTAAGTTGCGATTTTAATGGTTTTTAAGCGTTTTTGGAACTTTTGCGCATAAAGTAGCTCAAACTTGGTTTGTTTTCCACGAAACTTGGCACACAACACTCTTTCATATATATTATTGTGTTAAAGTGGTTAGAATTAAAAATCATAGTCATGTGCTAGAAAGTACGTGTTAAGTTTCGATTTTAAGGATATTTAAGCGTTTTTGGCACTTTTGCACAAAAAGTAGCTCAAACTTGGTT
>NC_080050.1:18596282-18617301 GCF_026212465.1 Amaranthus tricolor | reverse complement strand
AAAATTGAAAATCATAGACATATGCTAGAAATTACGTGTTAAGTTTAGATTTCAAAGGTTTTTTAAGCGTTTTTTGGACTTTTGCGCATAAAGTAGCTCAAACTTAGTTTGTTGTGCACGAAACATGGCGCACAACACTACTATTTGGTATATATTATTCTGTTGAAGTGGTTAGAATTGAAAATCATTGTATTATGCTAGAAATTACGTGTTAAGTTGAGATTTTAAGCGTTTTTAAGCATGTTTGGCACATTTGTGCATAAAGTAGCTCAAACTTAGTTTGTTTTGCACGAAACATGGTACACCGCACCATTTGGGTATATATTATTGTGTTGAAGTGGTTAGAATTGAAAATCATAGTCATATGCTAGAAAGTATGTGTTAAGTTGCGATTTTAAGGGTTTTTTGGCGTTTTTGGCAGTTTTTGCACAAAAAGTAGCTCAAACTTGGTTTATTTTGAACGAAACTTGGCACACAACACTATTTGGTATATATTACTGTGTTTAAGTGGTTAGAATTGAAAATCATAGTCATATGCTAGAAAGTACGTGTTAAGTTTCGATTTTAAGGGTTTTCAAGCGTTTTTGGCACTATTGCACATAAAGTACCTCAAACTTGGTTTGTTTTGTACGAAACTTGGCACACAACAATATTTTGTTTAGATTATCGTGTAGAAGTGGATAGAATTGAAAATCATAGTCATATGCTGGAAATTACGTGTTAAGCTGCGATTTCAAGGGTTTTTTAAGCGTGTTTGGCACTTTTACGCATAAAGTTGCTCAAACTTGGTTGGTTTTGCAAGATGCTTGGCACACAACCCTATTTGGTATAGATTATTGTGTTGAAGTGGTTAGAATTTAAAATCATAGTCATATGCCAGAATTTACGTGTTATGTTGCGATTTTATGCATTTTAAAGCATTTTTGGCACTTTTTCGCATAAAGTAGATCAAACTTGGTTTGTTTTGCACGAAACATGGCACACAACACTATTTGGTATATATTATTTTGTTGAAGTGGTTAGAATTGAAAATCATAGACATATGCTAGAAATTACGTGTTAAGTTGCGATTTTAATGGTTTTTAAGCGTTTTTGGAACTTTTGCGCATAAAGTAGCTCAAACTTGGTTTGTTTTCCACGAAACTTGGCACACAACACTCTTTCATATATATTATTGTGTTAAAGTGGTTAGAATTAAAAATCATAGTCATGTGCTAGAAAGTACGTGTTAAGTTTCGATTTTAAGGATATTTAAGCGTTTTTGGCACTTTTGCACAAAAAGTAGCTCAAACTTGGTTAGTTTTGCACGAAACTTGGCGCACAACACTATTTGGTATATATTATTCTGTTGAAGTGGTTATAATTGAAAATCATAGTCTTATGCTAGAAATTACGTGTTAAGTTGCGATTTTATGCGTTTTTAAGCATTTTTGGAACTTTTGCGCATAAAGAAGGTCAAACTTAGTTTGTTTAGCACGAAACTTGACACACCACAATATTTGGTATATATTATTGTGTTGAAGTGGTTAGAATTGAAAATCATAGTCATATGCAAGAAAGTATTTGTTAAGTTGCGATTTTAAGGGTTTTTATGCGTTTTTGGCACTTTTGCTCATAAATTAGCTCAAACTTGGTTTGTTTTTCACGAAACTTGGCACACAACACTATTTGGTATATATTATTTTGTTGAAGTGGTAAAAATTGAAAATCATAGACATATGCTAGAAATTACGTGTTAAGTTTAGATTTCAAAGGTTTTTAAGCGTTTTTTGGACTTTTGCGCATAAAGTAGCTCAAACTTAGTTTGTTGTGCACGAAACATGGCGCACAACACTATTTGGTATATATTATTCTGTTGAAGTGGTTAGAATTGAAAATCATTGTATTATGCTAGAAATTACGTGTTAAGTTGAGATTTTAAGCGTTTTTAAGCATGTTTGGCACATTTGTGCATAAAGTAGCTCAAACTTAGTTTGTTTTGCACGAAACATGGTACACCGCACCATTTGGTATATATTATTGTGTTGAAGTGGTTAGAATTGAAAATCATAGTCATATGCTAGAAAGTATGTGTTAAGTTGCGATTTTAAGGGTTTTTTTGGCGTTTTTGGCAGTTTTGCACAAAAAGTAGCTCAAACTTGGTTTATTTTGAACGAAACTTGGCACACAACACTATTTGGTATATATTACTGTGTTTAAGTGGTTAGAATTGAAAATCATAGTCATATGCTAGAAAGTACGTGTTAAGTTTCGATTTTAAGGGTTTTCAAGCGTTTTTGGCACTATTGCACATAAAGTACCTCAAACTTGGTTTGTTTTGTACGAAACTTGGCACACAACAATATTTGTTTAGATTATCGTGTAGAAGTGGATAGAATTGAAAATCATAGTCATATGCTGGAAATTACGTGTTAAGCTGCGATTTCAAGGGTTTTTTAAGCGTGTTTGGCACTTTTACGCATAAAGTTGCTCAAACTTGGTTGGTTTTGCAAGATGCTTGGCACACAACCCTATTTGGTATAGATTATTGTGTTGAAGTGGTTAGAATTTAAAATCATAGTCATATGCCAGAATTTACGTGTTATGTTGCGATTTTATGCATTTTAAAGCATTTTTGGCACTTTTTCGCATAAAGTAGATCAAACTTGGTTTGTTTTGCACGAAACATGGCACACAACACTATTTGGTATATATTATTTTGTTGAAGTGGTTAGAATTGAAAATCATAGACATATGCTAGAAATTACGTGTTAAGTTGCGATTTTAATGGTTTTTAAGCGTTTTTGGAACTTTTGCGCATAAAGTAGCTCAAACTTGGTTTGTTTTCCACGAAACTTGGCACACAACACTCTTTCATATATATTATTGTGTTAAAGTGGTTAAAATTAAAAATCATAGTCATGTGCTAGAAAGTACGTGTTAAGTTTCGATTTTAAGGATATTTAAGCGTTTTTGGCACTTTTGCACAAAAAGTAGCTCAAACTTGGTTAGTTTTGCACGAAACTTGGCGCACAACACTATTTGGTATATATTATTCTGTTGAAGTGGTTATAATTGAAAATCATAGTCTTATGCTAGAAATTACGTGTTAAGTTGCGATTTTATGCGTTTTTAAGCATTTTTGGAACTTTTGCGCATAAAGAAGCTCAAACTTAGTTTGTTTAGCACGAAACTTGACACACCACAATATTTGGTATATATTATTGTGTTGAAGTGGTTAGAATTGAAAATCATAGTCATATGCAAGAAAGTATTTGTTAAGTTGCGATTTTAAGGGTTTTTATGCGTTTTTGGCACTTTTGCTCATAAATTAGCTCAAACTTGGTTTGTTTTTCACGAAACTTGGCACACAACACTATTTGGTATATATTATTTTGTTGAAGTGGTAAAAATTGAAAATCATAGACATATGCTAGAAATTACGTGTTAAGTTTAGATTTCAAAGGTTTTTAAGCGTTTTTTGGACTTTTGCGCATAAAGTAGCTCAAACTTAGTTTGTTGTGCACGAAACATGGCGCACAACACTATTTGGTATATATTATTCTGTTGAAGTGGTTAGAATTGAAAATCATTGTATTATGCTAGAAATTACGTGTTAAGTTGAGATTTTAAGCGTTTTTAAGCATGTTTGGCACATTTGTGCATAAAGTAGCTCAAACTTAGTTTGTTTTGCACGAAACATGGTACACCGCACCATTTGGTATATATTATTGTGTTGAAGTGGTTAGAATTGAAAATCATAGTCATATGCTAGAAAGTATGTGTTAAGTTGCGATTTTAAGGGTTTTTTTGGCGTTTTTGGCAGTTTTGCACAAAAAGTAGCTCAAACTTGGTTTATTTTGAACGAAACTTGGCACACAACACTATTTGGTATATATTACTGTGTTTAAGTGGTTAGAATTGAAAATCATAGTCATATGCTAGAAAGTACGTGTTAAGTTTCGATTTTAAGGGTTTTCAAGCGTTTTTGGCACTATTGCACATAAAGTACCTCAAACTTGGTTTGTTTTGTACGAAACTTGGCACACAACAATATTTTGTTTAGATTATCGTGTAGAAGTGGATAGAATTGAAAATCATAGTCATATGCTGGAAATTACGTGTTAAGCTGCGATTTCAAGGGTTTTTAAGCGTGTTTGGCACTTTTACGCATAAAGTTGCTCAAACTTGGTTGGTTTTGCAAGATGCTTGGCACACAACCCTATTTGGTATAGATTATTGTGTTGAAGTGGTTAGAATTTAAAATCATAGTCATATGCCAGAATTTACGTGTTATGTTGCGATTTTATGCATTTTAAAGCATTTTTGGCACTTTTTCGCATAAAGTAGATCAAACTTGGTTTGTTTTGCACGAAACATGGCACACAACACTATTTGGTATATATTATTTTGTTGAAGTGGTTAGAATTGAAAATCATAGACATATGCTAGAAATTACGTGTTAAGTTGCGATTTTAATGGTTTTTAAGCGTTTTTGGAACTTTTGCGCATAAAGTAGCTCAAACTTGGTTTGTTTTCCACGAAACTTGGCACACAACACTCTTTCATATATATTATTGTGTTAAAGTGGTTAAAATTAAAAATCATAGTCATGTGCTAGAAAGTACGTGTTAAGTTTCGATTTTAAGGATATTTAAGCGTTTTTGGCACTTTTGCACAAAAAGTAGCTCAAACTTGGTTAGTTTTGCACGAAACTTGGCGCACAACACTATTTGGTATATATTATTCTGTTGAAGTGGTTATAATTGAAAATCATAGTCTTATGTTAGAAATTACGTGTTAAGTTGCGATTTTATGCGTTTTTAAGCATTTTTGGAACTTTTGCGCATAAAGAAGCTCAAACTTAGTTTGTTTAGCACGAAACTTGACACACCACAATATTTACTATATATTATTGTGTTGAAGTGGTTAGAAATTAAAATCATAGTCATATGCTAGAAAGTATTTGTTAAGTTGCGATTTTAAGGGTTTTTAAGCGTTTTTGGCACTTTTGCTCATAAATTAGCTCAAACTTGGTTTGTTTTGCACGAAATTTGGCACACAACACTATTTGGTATATATTATTTTGTTGATGTGGTTCAAATTGAAAATCATAGACATATGCTAGAAATTACGTGTTAAGTTTTGATTTCAATAGTTTTTAAGCGTTTTTAGCACTTTTGCGCATAAAGTAGCTCAAACTTGGTTTGTTTTGCACGAAACTGGGCACACTCTACTATTTGGTATATATTATTGTTTTGAAATGGTTAGAATTCAAAATCATAGTCATAAGCTAGAAATTACGTGTTAAGTTGCGACTTCAAGGGTTTTTAAGCGTTATTGGCACTTTTGCACAAAAAGTAGCTCAAACTTGGTTTGTTTTTCACGAAACATGGCGCACAACACTATTTGGTATATATTATTCCTTTGAAGTGGTTAGAATTGAAAATCATAGTATTATGCTAGAAATTACGTGTTAAGTTGCGATTTTATGCGTTTTTAAGCATTTTTGGCACCTTTGCGCATAAAGTAGCACAAACTTAGTTTGTTTTGCACGAAACATGGCACACCACACTATTTGGTATATATTATTGTGTTGAAGTGTTAGAATTGAAAATCATAGTCATATGCTAGAAAGTATGTGATAAGTTGCGATTTTAAGGGTTTTTATGCGTTTTTAGCAGTTTTGCACATAAAGTAGGTCAAACTTGGTTTGTTTTGCACGAAACTTGGCACACAACACTATTTGGTATATATTATTGTGTTTAAGTGGTTAGATTTGAAAATCATAGTCATATGCTAAAAATTACGTGTTAAGTTGCGATTTCAAAGGTTTTTAACCGTGTTTGGCACTTTTACGCATAAAGTAGCTCAAACATGGTTTGTTTTGCACAAAACTTGTCACACAACACTATTTAGTATATATTATTGTGTTGAAGTGGTTAGAATTGAAAAACGTAGTCATATGCTAGAATGTACGTGTTAAGTTTCGATTTTAAGGGTTTTAAAGCGTTTTTGGCACTTTTGCACAAAAAGTAGCTCAAACTTGGTTTGTTTTGCACTAAACATGGCGCACAACACTATTTGGTATATATTATTCTGTTGAAGTAATTATTATTTGAAATCTTAGTGTTATGCTAGAAATTACGTGTTAAGTTGCGATTTTATGCGTTTTTAAGCACATTTTGAACTTTTGCGCATAAAGTAGCTCAAACTTAGTTTGTTTAGCACAAAACTTGGCACACCACATTATTTGGTATATATTATTGTGTTGAAGTGGTTATAATAGAAAATCATAGTCATATGCTAGAAAGTATGTGTTAGGTTACGATTTTAAGAGTTTTTAAGCATTTTTGGCACTGGTTTGTTTTGCACGAAACTTCGCACACAACATTATTTGGTCTATATTATTGTGTTGAAGTAGATAAATATGAAAATCATAGAGATATACTAGAAATTTCATGTTAAGTTGCGATTTCAAGGGTTTTTAAGTGTGTTCGGCAGTTTTACGCATAAAGTAGCTCAAACTTGGTTTGTTTTGCACGAAACTTAGCACACAACACTATTTGGTATATATTATTGGGTTGAAGTGGTTAGAATCTAAATTCATAGTCATATGCTAGAAATTACGTGTTAAGTTGCGACTTTAAGGGTTTTTAAGCGTTTTTGGCACTTTTGCACAAAAAGTAGCTCAAACTTGGTTTGTTTTGCATTAAACTTGCCGCACAACACTATTTGGTATTTATTATTCTGTTGAAGTGGTTATAATTGAAAATCATAGTCTTATGCTAGAAATTACGTGTTAAGTTGCGATTTTATGCGTTTTTTAAGCATTTTTGGAACTTTTGCGCATAAAGTAGCTCAAACTTAGTTTGTTTAGTACGAAACATGACACACCCCACTATTTGGTATTAATTATTGTGATGAAGTGGTTAGAATTGAAAATCATAGTCATATGCTGGAAAGTATTTGTTAAGTTGCGATTTTTAAGGGTTTTTAATCGTTTTTGGCACTTTTGCTCATAAATAAGCTCAAACTTGGTTTGTTGTTCAAGAAACTTGGCACACAACACTATTTGGTATATATTATTTTGTAGAAGTTGTAAAAATTTAAAATCATAGACATATGCCAGAAATTACGTGTTAAGTTTCGATTTCAAAGGTTTTTAAGCGTTTTTGGCACTTTTGCACATAAAGTAGCTCAAACTTGGTTTGTTTTACACGAAACTTGGCACACAACTCTATTTGGTATATATTATTGTGTTTAAGTGGTTACAATTGAAAATCATTGTCATATGCTAAACATTACGTGTTAAGTTGCGATTTCAAGGGTTTTTAACCGTGTTTGGCACTTTTACGTATAAAGTAGGTCAAACTTGGTTTGTTGTGCACGAAACATGGCGCACAACACTATTTGGTATATATATTCTATTGAAGTGGTTAGAATTGAAAATCATTGTATTATGCTAGAAATTACGTGTTAAGTTGCGATTTTATGCGCTTTGAAGCATTTTTGGCACATTTGCGCATAAAGTAGCTCAAACTTAGTTTGTTTTCCACGAAACATGGCACACCACACTATTTGGTATATATTATTGTGTTGAAGTAGTTAGAATTTAAAATCATAGTCATATGCTAGAAAGTATGTGTTAAGTTGCGATTTTAAGGGTTTTTAGGCGTTTTTGGCAGTTTTACACAAAAACTAGCTCAAACTTGGTTTGTTTTGCACGAAACTTGGCACACAACACTATTTGGTATATATTATTGTGTTTAAGTGGTTAGAATTGAAAATCATTGTCATATGCTAAACATTACGTGTTAAGTTGCGATTTCAAGGGTTTTTAACCGTGTTTGGCACTTTTACGTATAAAGTAGGTCAAACTTGGTTTGTTGTGCACGAAACATGGCGCACAACACTATTTGGTATATATATTCTATTGAAGTGGTTAGAATTGAAAATCATTGTATTATGCTAGAAATTACGTGTTAAGTTGCGATTTTATGCGCTTTGAAGCATTTTTGGCACATTTGCGCATATAGTAGCTCAAACTTAGTTTGTTTTGCACGAAACATGGCACACCACACTATTTGGTATATATTATTGTGTTGAAGTAGTTAGAATTTAAAATCATAGTCATATGCTAGAAAGTATGTGTTAAGTTGCGATTTTAAGGGTTTTTAGGCGTTTTTGGCAGTTTTACACAAAAAGTAGCTCAAACTTGGTTTGTTTTGCACGAAACTTGGCACACAACACTATTTGGTATATATTATTGTGTTTAAGTGGTTAGAATGAAAATCATAGTCATATGCTAAAAATTATGTGTTAAGTTGCGATTTCAAGGTTTTTTTAACCGTGTTTGGCACTTTTACGCATAAAGTAGCTCAAACTTGGTTTGTTTTGCACGAAACTTGGCACACAACACTATTTTGAAGTGGTTAGAATTGAAAATCATAGTCATGAGTTAGAAATTACGTGTTAAGTTGCGATTTCAAGGGTTTTTAAGCGTGTTTTGCACTTTTACGCATAAATTAGCTCAAACTTTGTTTTTTTTGCACGAAACATAGCACACAACACTATTTGGTATAGATTATTGTGTTGAAGTGGTTAGAATTGTAGTCATATGCCAGAAATTACGTGTTATGTTGCGATTTTATGCATTTTAAAGCATTTTTGGTACTTTTTCGCATAAAGTAGATCAAACTTGGTTTGTTTTGCACGAATCATGGCACACAACACTATTTCGTATATATTATTTTGTTGAAGGGGTTAGAATTGAAAATCATAGACATATGCTAGAAATTACGTGTTAAGTTGGGATTTTAAGGGTTTTTAAGCGTTTTTAGCACTTTTGCACAAAAAGTAGCTCAAACTTGGTTTGTTTTGCACGAAACTAGGCGCACAACACTATTTGGTATATATTATTCTGTTCAAGTGGTTAGACTTCAAAATCATAGTGTTAGGCTTGAAATTACGTGTTAAGTTGCGATTTTATTCGTTTTTAATCATTTTTGGCACTTTTGCGCATAAAGTAGCTCAAACTTAGTTTGTTTTGCATGAAACTTGGCACACCACACTATTTGGTATATATTATTGTGTTTAAATGGTTAGAATTGAAAGTCATAGTCATACGCTAGAAAGTATGTGTTAAGTTGCGATTTTAAGGGTTTTTAACCGTTTTTGGCACTTTTCCTCATAAATTAGCTCAAACTTGGTTTGTTTTGCACGAAACTTGGCACACAACACTATTTGTTATATATTATTTTGTAGAAGTGGTAAAAATTTAAAATCATAGATATATGCTAGAAATTACGTGTTAAGTTGCGATTTTATGCGTTTTTAAGCATTTTTGGCACCTTTGCGCATAAAGTAGCTCAAACTTAGTTTGTTTTGCACGAAACATGGCACACCACACTATTTGGTATATATTATTTTGTTGAAGTGGTTAGAATTGAAAATCATAGTCATATGCTAGAAAGTATGTGTTAAGTTGCGATTTTAAGGGTTTTTAGGCGTTTTTTGGCGGTTTTGCACATAAAGTAGCTCAAACTTGGTTTGTTTTACACGAAACTTGGCACACAACACTATTTGGTATAAATTATTGTGTTTAAGTGGTAAGAATTGAAAATCATAGTCATATGCTAAACATTACGTGTTAAGTTGCGATTTCAAGGGTTTTTAACCGTGTTTGGCACTTTTACGTATAAAGTAGGTCAAACTTGGTTTGTTTTGCACGAAACTTGGCACACAACACTATTTCGTATATGTTATTGTGTTTAAGTGGTTAGATTTTAAAATCATAGTGATATGCTAAAAATTACGTGTTAAGTTGCGATTTCAAAAGTTTTTAACCGTGTTTGGCACTTTTACGCATAAAGTAGCTCAAACATGGTTTGTTTTGCACAAAACTTGTCACACAACACTATTTAGTATATATTATTGTGTTGAAGTGGTTAGAATTGAAAAACGTAGTCATATGCTAGAATGTACGTGTTAAGTTTCGATTTTAAGGGTTTTAAAGCGTTTTTGGCACTTTTGCACAAAAAGTAGCTCAAACTTGGTTTGTTTTGCACTAAACATGGCGCACAACACTATTTGGTATATATTATTCTGTTGAAGTAATTATTATTTGAAATCTTAGTGTTATGCTAGAAATTACGTGTTAAGTTGCGATTTTATGCGTTTTTAAGCACATTTTGAACTTTTGCGCATAAAGTAGCTCAAACTTAGTTTGTTTAGCACAAAACTTGGCACACCACATTATTTGGTATATATTATTGTGTTGAAGTGGTTATAATAGAAAATCATAGTCATATGCTAGAAAGTATGTGTTAGGTTACGATTTTAAGAGTTTTTAAGCATTTTTGGCACTTTTGCACATAAAGTAGCTCAAACTTGGTTTGTTTTGCACGAAACTTCGCACACAACATTATTTGGTCTATATTATTGTGTTGAAGTAGATAAATATGAAAATCATAGAGATATACTAGAAATTTCATGTTAAGTTGCGATTTCAAGGGTTTTTAAGCGTGTTCGGCAGTTTTACGCATAAAGTAGCTCAAACTTGGTTTGTTTTGCACGAAACTTAGCACACAACACTATTTGGTATATATTATTGGGTTGAAGTGGTTAGAATCTAAATTCATAGTCATATGCTAGAAATTACGTGTTAAGTTGCGACTTTAAGGGTTTTTAAGCGTTTTTGGCACTTTTGCACAAAAAGTAGCTCAAACTTGGTTTGTTTTGCATTAAACTTGCCGCACAACACTATTTGGTATTTATTATTCTGTTGAAGTGGTTATAATTGAAAATCATAGTCTTATGCTAGAAATTACGTGTTAAGTTGCGATTTTATGCGTTTTTAAGCATTTTTGGAACTTTTGCGCATAAAGTAGCTCAAACTTAGTTTGTTTAGTACGAAACATGACACACCCCACTATTTGGTATTAATTATTGTGATGAAGTGGTTAGAATTGAAAATCATAGTCATATGCTGGAAAGTATTTGTTAAGTTGCGATTTTAAGGGTTTTTAATCGTTTTTGGCACTTTTGCTCATAAATAAGCTCAAACTTGGTTTGTTGTTCAAGAAACTTGGCACACAACACTATTTGGTATATATTATTTTGTAGAAGTTGTAAAAGTTTAAAATCATAGACATATGCCAGAAATTACGTGTTAAGTTTCGATTTCAAAGGTTTTTAAGCGTTTTTGGCACTTTTGCACATAAAGTAGCTCAAACTTGGTTTGTTTTACACGAAACTTGGCACACAACTCTATTTGGTATATATTATTGTGTTTAAGTGGTTACAATTGAAAATCATTGTCATATGCTAAACATTACGTGTTAAGTTGCGATTTCAAGGGTTTTTAACCGTGTTTGGCACTTTTACGTATAAAGTAGGTCAAACTTGGTTTGTTGTGCACGAAACATGGCGCACAACACTATTTGGTATATATATTCTATTGAAGTGGTTAGAATTGAAAATCATTGTATTATGCTAGAAATTACGTGTTAAGTTGCGATTTTATGCGCTTTGAAGCATTTTTGGCACATTTGCGCATAAAGTAGCTCAAACTTAGTTTGTTTTCCACGAAACATGGCACACCACACTATTTGGTATATATTATTGTGTTGAAGTAGTTAGAATTTAAAATCATAGTCATATGCTAGAAAGTATGTGTTAAGTTGCGATTTTAAGGGTTTTTAGGCGTTTTTGGCAGTTTTACACAAAAACTAGCTCAAACTTGGTTTGTTTTGCACGAAACTTGGCACACAACACTATTTGGTATATATTATTGTGTTTAAGTGGTTAGAATTGAAAATCATTGTCATATGCTAAACATTACGTGTTAAGTTGCGATTTCAAGGGTTTTTAACCGTGTTTGGCACTTTTACGTATAAAGTAGGTCAAACTTGGTTTGTTGTGCACGAAACATGGCGCACAACACTATTTGGTATATATATTCTATTGAAGTGGTTAGAATTGAAAATCATTGTATTATGCTAGAAATTACGTGTTAAGTTGCGATTTTATGCGCTTTGAAGCATTTTTGGCACATTTGCGCATATAGTAGCTCAAACTTAGTTTGTTTTGCACGAAACATGGCACACCACACTATTTGGTATATATTATTGTGTTGAAGTAGTTAGAATTTAAAATCATAGTCATATGCTAGAAAGTATGTGTTAAGTTGCGATTTTAAGGGTTTTTAGGCGTTTTTGGCAGTTTTACAAAAAAAGTAGCTCAAACTTGGTTTGTTTTGCACGAAACTTGGCACACAACACTATTTGGTATATATTATTGTGTTTAAGTGGTTAGAATTGAAAATCATAGTCATATGCTAAAAATTATGTGTTAAGTTGCGATTTCAAGGTTTTTTAACCGTGTTTGGCACTTTTACGCATAAAGTAGCTCAAACTTGGTTTGTTTTGCACGAAACTTGGCACACAACACTATTTTGAAGTGGTTAGAATTGAAAATCATAGTCATGAGTTAGAAATTACGTGTTAAGTTGCGATTTCAAGGGTTTTTAAGCGTGTTTTGCACTTTTACGCATAAATTAGCTCAAACTTTGTTTTTTTTTGCACGAAACATAGCACACAACACTATTTGGTATAGATTATTGTGTTGAAGTGGTTAGAATTGTAGTCATATGCCAGAAATTACGTGTTATGTTGCGATTTTATGCATTTTTAAGCATTTTTGGTACTTTTTCGCATAAAGTAGATCAAACTTGGTTTGTTTTGCACGAATCATGGCACACAACACTATTTCGTATATATTATTTTGTTGAAGGGGTTAGAATTGAAAATCATAGACATATGCTAGAAATTACGTGTTAAGTTGGGATTTTAAGGGTTTTTAAGCGTTTTTAGCACTTTTGCACAAAAAGTAGCTCAAACTTGGTTTGTTTTGCACGAAACTAGGCGCACAACACTATTTGGTATATATTATTCTGTTCAAGTGGTTAGACTTCAAAATCATAGTGTTAGGCTTGAAATTACGTGTTAAGTTGCGATTTTATTCGTTTTTAATCATTTTTGGCACTTTTGCGCATAAAGTAGCTCAAACTTAGTTTGTTTTGCATGAAACTTGGCACACCACACTATTTGGTATATATTATTGTGTTTAAATGGTTAGAATTGAAAGTCATAGTCATACGCTAGAAAGTATGTGTTAAGTTGCGATTTTAAGGGTTTTTAACCGTTTTTGGCACTTTTCCTCATAAATTAGCTCAAACTTGGTTTGTTTTGCACGAAACTTGGCACACAACACTATTTGTTATATATTATTTTGTAGAAGTGGTAAAAATTTAAAATCATAGATATATGCTAGAAATTACGTGTTAAGTTGCGATTTTATGCGTTTTTAAGCATTTTTGGCACCTTTGCGCATAAAGTAGCTCAAACTTAGTTTGTTTTGCACGAAACATGGCACACCACACTATTTGGTATATATTATTTTGTTGAAGTGGTTAGAATTGAAAATCATAGTCATATGCTAGAAAGTATGTGTTAAGTTGCGATTTTAAGGGTTTTTAGGCGTTTTTGGCGGTTTTGCACATAAAGAACTTGGTTTGTTTTACACGAAACTTGGCACACAACACTATTTGGTATAAATTATTGTGTTTAAGTGGTAAGAATTGAAAATCATAGTCATATGCTAAACATTACGTGTTAAGTTGCGATTTCAAGGGTTTTTAACCGTGTTTGGCACTTTTACGTATAAAGTAGGTCAAACTTGGTTTGTTTTGCACGAAACTTGGCACACAACACTATTTCGTATATGTTATTGTGTTTAAGTGGTTAGATTTTAAAATCATAGTGATATGCTAAAAATTACGTGTTAAGTTGCGATTTCAAAGGTTTTTAACCGTGTTTGGCACTTTTACGCATAAAGTAGCTCAAACATGGTTTGTTTTGCACAAAACTTGTCACACAACATTATTTAGTATATATTATTGTGTTGAAGTGGTTTGAATTGAAAAACATAGTCATATACTAGAAAGTACGTGTTTAGTTTCGATTTTAAGGGTTTTAATGCTTTTTTGGTACTTTTGCACAAAAAGTAGCTCAAACTTGGTTTGTTTTGCACGAAACATGGCGCACAACACTATTTGGTATATATTATTCTGTTGAAGTGGGTATAATTTAAAATCTTAGTGTTATGCTAGAAATTACGTGTTAAGTTTCGATTTTTTGCGTTTTTAAGCATTTTTTGAACTTTTGCACATAAAGTAGCTCAAACTTGGTTTGTTTTGCAAGAAACTTCGCACACAACATTATTTGGTCTATATTATTGTGTTGAAGTAGTTAAATATGAAAATCATTGAGATATGCTAGAAATTTCATGTTAAGTTGCGATTACAAGGGTTTTTAAGCGTGTTCGGCAGTTTTACGCATAAAGTAGCTCTAACTTTGTTTGTTTTGCACGAAACTTGGCACACAACACTATTTGGTATATATTATTGGGTTGAAGTGGTTCGAATTGAAATTCATAGTCATATGCTAGAAATTACGTGTTAAGTTGCGACTTTAAGGGTTTTTAAGCGTTCTTGGCACTTTTGCACAAAAAGTAGCTCAAACTTGGTTTGTTTTGCATGAAACTTGCCGCACAACACTATTTGGTATATATTATTCTGTTGAAGTGGTTATAATTGAAAATCATAGTCTTATGCTAGTAATTACGTGTTAAGTTGTGATTTTATGCGTTTTTAAGCATTTTTGGAACTTTTGCGCATAAAGTAGCTCAAACTTAGTTTGCTTAGCACGAAACATGACACACCACACTATTTGGTATATATTATTGTGTTGAAGTGGTTAGAATTGAAAATCATAGTCATATGTTGGAAAGTATTTGTTAAGTTGCGATTTTAAGAGTTTTTAATCGTTTTTGGCACTTTTGCTCATAAATAAGCTCAAACTTGGTTTGTTTTTCACGAAACTTGGAACACAACACTATTTGGTATATATTATTTTGTTGAAGTGGTTAAAATTGAAAATCATAGACATATGCTTGAAATTAAGTGTTAAGTTTCGATGTCAAAGGTTTTTAAGCGTTTTTGGCACTTTTGCGCATAAAGTAGCTCAAACTTGGTTTGTTGTGCACGAAGCATGGCGCACAACACTATTTGGTATATATATTCTGTTGAAGTAGTTAGAATTGAAAATCATTGTATTATGCTAGAAATTACGTGCTAAGTTGCGATTTCAAGGGTTTTTAATAGTTTTTGGCACTTTTGCTCATAAATAAGCTCAAACTTGGTTTGTTTTTCACGAAACTTGGAACACAACACTATTTGGTATATATTATTTTGTTGAAGTGGTTAAAATTGAAAATCATAGACATATGCTTGAAATTAAGTGTTAAGTTTCGATGTCAAAGGTTTTTAAGCATTTTTGGCACTTTTGCGCATAAAGTAGCTCAAACTTGGTTTGTTGTGCACGAAACATGGCGCACAACACTATTTGGAATATATATTCTGTTGAAGTGGTTAGAATTGAAAATCATTGTATTATGCTAGAAATTACGTGTTGAATTGCGATTTTATGCATTTTGAAGCATTTTTGGCACATTTGCGCATAAAGTAGCTCAAACTTAGTTTGTTTTGCACGAAACATGGCACACCACACTATTTGGTATATATTATTGTGTTGAAGTGGTTAGAATTGAAAATCATAGTCATATGCTAGAAAATCATAGTCATAGTCATATTTGCGATTTTAAGGGTTTTTAGGCGTTTTTGGCAGTTTTGCACAAAAAGTAGCTCAAACTTGGTTTGTTTTACACGAAACTTGGCACACAACACTATTTGGTATATATTATTGTGTTTAAGTGGTTACATTTGAAAATCATAGTCATATGCTAAAAATTATGTGTTAAGTTGCGATTTCAAGGGTTTTTAAAAGTGTTTGGCACTTTTACGCATAAAGTAGCTCAAACTTGGTTTGTTTTGCACGAAACTTGGCACACAACACTATTTAGTATATATTATTGTGTTGAAGTGGTTAGAATTGAAAATCATAGTCATGCGTTAGAAATTACGTGTTAAGTTGCGATTTCAAGGGTTTTTAAGCGTGTTTTGCACTTTTACGCATAAATTAGCTCAAACTTGGTTTTTTTTTGCACGAAACTTAGCACACAACACTATTTCGTATATATTATTGTGTTGAAGTGGTTAGAATTGAAAATCATAGTCATATGCCAGAAATTACGTGTTATGTTGCGATTTTGTGCATTTTTAAGCATTTTTGGCACTTTTTCGCATAAAGTAGGTCAAACTTGGTTTGTTTTGCACGAAACTTGGCACACAACACTATTTGGTATATATTATTTTGTTGAAGTGGTTAGATTTTGAAAATCATAGACATATGCTAGAAATTACGTGTTAAGTTTCGATTTTAATGGTTTTTAAGCGTTTTTGGAACTTTTGCGCATAAAGTAGCTCAAACTTGGTTTGTTTTCCACGAAACTTGGCAAATAACACATGTGATATATATTATTGGGTTAAAGTGGTTCGAATTGAAATTCATAGTCATATGCTAGAAATTACGTGTTAAGTTGCGACTTTAAGGGTTTTTAAGCGTTTTTGGCACCCTTTTCACAAAAAGTATCTCAAACTTGGTTTGTTTCGCACGAAACATGGCCACACAACACTATCTAGTATATATTATTGTGTTCAAAAGTGGCTAGAATTGAAAAACATAGTCATATGCTAGAAATTACGTGTTAAGTTGGGATTTTAAGGGTTTTTAAGCGTTTTTGGCACTTTTGCACAAAAAGTAGCTCAAACTTGTTTTGTTTTGCACGAAACTAGGTGCACAACACTATTTGATATATATTATTCTGTTCAAGTGGTTAGACTTGAAAATCATAGTGTTACGCTTGAAATTACGTGTTAAGTTGCGATTTTATGCGTTTTTAAGCATTATTGGCACCTTTGCGCATAAAGTAGCTCAAACTTAGTTTGTTTTGCACGAAACACGGCACACCACACTATTTGGTATATATTATTGTGTTTAAGTGGTTAGAATTGAAAATCATAGTCATATGCTAAACATTACGTGTTAAGATGCGATTTCAAGGGTTTTTAACCGTGTCCGGCACTTTTACGCATAAAGTAGCTCAAACTTCGTTGGTTTTGCACGAAACTTGGCACACAACACTATTTGGTATATATTATTGTGTTTAAGTGGTTAGATTTGAATATCATAGTCATATGCTAAAAATTACGTGTTAAGTTGCGATTTCAAAGGGTTTTAACCGTGTTTGGCACCTTTACGGATAAAGTAGCTCAAACAGGGTTTGTTTTGCACAAAACTTGTCACACAACACTATTTAGTATATATTATTGTGTTGAAGTTGTTAGAATTGAAAAACATAGTCATATGCTAGAAAGTACGTGTTAAGTTTCGATTTTAAGGGTTTTTAAAGCGTTTTTGGCACTTTTGCACAAAAAGTAGCTCAAACTTGGTTTGTTTTGCACGAAACTTCGCACACAACATTATTTGGTCTATATTTTTGTGTTGAAGTAGTTAAATATGAAAATCATAGAGATATGCTAGAAATTTCATGTTATGTTGCGATTTCAAGGGTTTTTAAGCGGTGTTCGGCAGTTTTACGCATAAAGTAGCTCAAACTTGGTTTGTTTTGCACGAAACTTGGCACACAACACTATTTGGTATATATTATTGGGTTGAAGTGGTTAGAATTGAAATTCATAGTCATATGCTAGATATTACGTGTTAAGTTGCGACTTTAAGGGTTTTTAAGCGTTTTTGGCACTTTTGCACAAAAAGTAGCTCAAACTTGGTTTGTTTTGCATGAAACTTGCCGCACAACACTATTTGGTATATATTATTCTGTTGAAGTGGTTATAATTGAAAATCATAGTCTTCTGTGAAGACTCAACTCTTAATTCTCTTTAATGATGATAATTCAAAACACATATTAGTTAAACAAATAAATTAAGTAATTATATTTAGTTGTTTAAGTTTGTCCAAAATCATATTTGATATGTTTGATGTTTGATATATATGTTTAAGTTCAAAGACATTAGAATATGCTTAATTAACTTAAGTTTATCTTAAGATTGTTTTAAGTCTTGAAAGGTCGTTTCAAAGTCTTGAAGAAAATAACGTGTTTAATTAAAGTTGATTTCGTAATTATATTTGTAATATTTTTACAAATCAATGTTCCTTGAATTATATTTGAAATATTTTAATAGGTCAAGGTTCATTAAAATTAGCTTTGATTTTATTTGAAATAAAGTTAAGTATTTTTGTTACACGATTTATCGTAAGTATTTAAATAATTTGTAGATTAAACATGTAAGTTAAATACGTGGTTAAATACATACCTAAATACGTACTAAGGCTAATTTAATAATTGGATTAGTTAAAAGTACACGTATTTTTCTAAAAATAATGAACGGCTATAATAGATGATGCGCTAAAAATAGAGTTTACTATTAATAGAATATTATTTTAATTTATTCTAATAATAGATTTTATTTAAACGTTGTTGAATCTGGTTTATACTCATAATTCAATATCTTGTATGAATACTAACGTGGCAGCATAGCATTGGACAATCATAAACACAATGACGAAATTATTACAAGCTGTCAGTACACGTAAGTTTGAAGAAAATCTCAAGGTCTTGAAGTAAGGCGCTGTATGACCAGGTCAACAAAGAATAACGGGAAAGGAGCCTATTGTTTTTCAAATTATGTGGAGGCGTAGCACTATATATATGAGGCTTCATTTCAGAACTAAGGACATACCTACAGATACCTACATACACCTTTTACACCACTTCTTACAACTTTCTCTCTTGATTTACGATTTGCTATAAGTGTTGTAATTTCTATTTGATCATTCTTAGTTCATCTAACTCTTACATTTGTAATAGGCTTTAGAGTTCAAAAGAGTTGGATTAAGTTTAATACGCCAAATTGAGAATACTTTTTAAAGTGTTCAACTTGTTAAATCTCTATTGTGAGATTTGGGATTTTGCTTTTATTAAAGGGACTTGTAATACGGTTCTTCAAGGGGATGAACTTGGTGAGAGGAGATAGTGAGATCTTCTTTGTATTAAATTCGGATTAATAAAAGGCGTTGAAATCCTACGGGTTTGATAGAGAACCCATAGGCGGGGAGTAGGTTGGTTAGAACCGAACCTCGTTAACATATCGTGTGTTATATTCTATAAAGTTTATTTTTCCGCACATACGTTATTGTTTACGAAATTGGCTCAAAGCTGTTCCAGAAAACAGTTTTGACAGACTCCTCAAACTCTTGACACAAACTGCTGAACAAAATTTTAAAAGCCCAAACTCTCTATTCACCCCCCCCTCTAGAGAGTTTTCAACCTCCTATTAACCTTCATTATGCTTGAAATTACGTGTTATGCTTGCGATTTTATGCGTTTTTAAGCATTTTTGGAACTTTTGGGCATAAAGTAGCTCAAACTTAGTTTGTTTGGCACGAAACATGACACACCACAATATTTGGTATATATTATTGTGTTGAAGTGGTTAGAATTGAAAATCATAGTCATATGCTAGAAAGTATGTGTTAAGTTGCGATTTTAAGAGTTTTTAGGCGTTTTTGGCGGTTTTGCACATAAAGTAGCTCAAACTTGGTTTGTTTTGCACGAAACTTGGCACACAACACTATTTGGTATATATTATTATGTTTAAGTGGTTAGAATTGAAAATCATAGTCATATGCTAAAAATTACATGTTCAGTTGCGATTTCAAAGCTTTTTAACCGTTTTTGGCACTTTTACGCATAAAGTAGCTCAAACTTGGTTTGTTTTGCACGAAACTTGGCACACAACACTATTTGGTATATATTATTGTGTTTAAGTGGTTAGATTTGAAAATCATAGTCATATGCTAAAAATTACGTGTTCAGTTGCGATTTCAAAGCTTTTTAACCGTGTTTGGCACTGTTACGCATAAAGTAGCTCAAACATGGTTTGTTTTGCACAAAACTTGTCACACAAAACTATTTAGTATATATTATTGTGTTGAAGTGGTTAGAATTGAAAAACATAGTCATATGCTAGAAAGTACGTGTTAAGTTTCGATTTTAAGGGTTTTAAAGCGTTTTTGGAACTTTTGCACAAAAAGTAGCTCAAACTTGGTTTGTTTTGCACAAAACATGGCGTACAACACTATTTGGTATATATTATTCTATTGAAGTGGTTATAATTTAAAATCTTAGTGTTATGCTAGAAATTACGTGTTAAGTAGCGATTTTATGCGTTTTTAAGCATATTTTGTACTTTTGCGCTTAAAGTAGCTCAAACTTAGTTTGTTTAGCACAAAACTTGGCACACCACATTATTTGTTATATATTATTATGTTGAAGTGGTTAGAATTGAAAATCATAGTCATATGCTAGAAAATATGTGTTAGGTTGCGATTTTAAGAGTTTTTAACCGTGTTTGGCACCTTTACGCATAAAGTATCTCAAACATGGTTTGTTTTGCACAAAACTTGTCACACAACACTATTTAGTATATATTATTGTGTTGAAGTGGTTAGAATTGAAAAACATAGTCATATGCTAGAAAGTACGTGTTAAGTTTCGATTTTAAGGGTTTTAAAGCGTTTTTGTTACTTTTGCACAAAAAGTAGCTCAAACTTGGTTTGTTTTGCACGAAACTTCGCACACAACATTATTTGGTCTATATTATTGTGTTGAAGTAGTTAAATATGAAAATCATAGAGATATGCTAGAAATTTCATGTTAAGTTGCGATTTCAAGGGTTTTTAAGCGGTGTTCAGCAGTTTTACGCATAAAGTAGCTCAAACTTGGTTTGTTTTGCACGAAACTTGGCACACAACACTATTTGGTATATATTATTGGGTTGAAGTGGTTAGAATTGAAATTCATAGTCATATGCTAGATATTACGTGTTAAGTTGCGACTGTAAGGGTTTTTAAGAGTTTTTGGCACTTTTGCACAAAAAGTAGCCTCAAACTTGGTTTGTTTTGCATGAAACTTGCCGCACAACACTATTTGGTAT
>NC_080050.1:18585159-18592659 GCF_026212465.1 Amaranthus tricolor | reverse complement strand
AGTGGGACCTGCAGAGCTTTGGTGGAGAGCCCTAAAAGGTGTCTCAGCTGCCTCCACATCTGCTGGTGGAGCAACACAACCCACTAGTTGGAGATGGGAAGATTTCTTGAAGAAACTAAGGGAGAGGTTCTACCCAGCTGCTCTACAGAGACAAAAAGAATCAGAATTTCTTTACTTGAGGCAGCATTCTCTTAGCGTTACCGAATATGCTAACAAGTTCTTAGAGTTGGCTCGATTTGCCCCAGATTATGTGCTTGATGAAAAGAAAAAGATGGATCGCTTCTACAATGGTCTCAACTTCAGCTACCAAAAGTTGATGGGTCAATATGAGTCTTTCAAGCTATGTATGAACATGCTGTGGAGAAAGAAATGGTCTGCAAGAGAGAGGAAGATGCGAGGAAAAAGAGATCTGGAGGAGACCAGGGAGGTCAGAGCAAGAAGCCCAGAGCTGAGGGAAACTTCAAGGGGAATCAAAACCAAAACCGCTTCAACAACAACAGAAACCCACAAAACTCCAACCCGCTAAAAAGTCAACTGTGTGATAGATGCAAGAAATGACACTCTAAGGGAGTCAACTGTGAGGGTAAGGCTGTGTGTCTGAATTGTGGAAAACCAGGTCATTTGGCTCGAGATTGTTGGGGCAAGAACCGGGGAAACCCCGGAAATGGTGGAGCACGATACTTAGGAAATCAAGGGAACCAGCGTAACAATAATTCTCAGCTTCGCCTTGAATATAAAGGAGGCAATAAAGCCTCATCTTCTGGAGGCCAAGGGAACCAGCGCCTGGGAGGAGGAAAATTCTTTGCCATTACTACAGCAAAGGAGCCTAGCACCTTGAGTCCTAAGACAGAAGGTAAAGTCATTTCCGGATTACTGTTATTGCTTGGTAAGTCCGCCCGTGTCTTAGATTCCGGGGCCGACAAGTCTTATGTTTCTAAGTCATTTGTGAGATCTTTGGACTGTTATGTTAATGTATGCCCTATAATGCATAGAGTTGAGTTACCCGACGGATCAACGGTATCATGTAATACAAAGTTGATTGATTGCCCATTAGTAATCCAGGGTAAGGAGTTCTATGTAGACCTGATTGTATTTGACTTAGGAGGGTTTGATATCATTCTAGGAATGGACTGGCTAGGTAAACACAGGGCAGTGATTGAGTGCTATGAGAGGAATGTAAAGGTTGAGAAAAATCCAGGGGAACAAGTAGCTTTTAGTGATGGGACCATACCTAATATTGAGCCAGAGATGATTGAGAGGCTTACAACCTTTCCAAAGAGAGGTGGGGAAGCCCAGGTCTACCACATGAGCGAGTCAACATACAAGGAGGTCGACTTAAGTCAGATCTTGATAGTGCGAGAATTTTCTGATGTATTCCCTGATGATCTACCTAGGTTACCTCCAAAGAGAGAGATTGATTTTCACATTGACCTAGTTCCAGGGTCAAGCCCGATTTCAAAGGCACCATATAGAATGGCACCACTTGAGTTGGCTGAACTAAAAACCCAACTCGAGGAGTTACAAGATAAAGGGTTTATCAGACCAAGTGTATCACCATGGGGAGCTCCAGTGTTGTTTGTGAAGAAGAAAGATGGGTCTTTGAGGCTATGCATTGACTACCGGGAGCTGAACAAAATAACCATCAAGAACAAGTACCCACTTCTTAGAATTGATGATTTATTTGACCAGTTGAAAGGAGCCGGAGTTTTCTCTAAAATTGACCTGAGATCTGGTTACCATCAGTTGAGGATAGCGGAGGAAGACATTCCTAAAACTGCTTTCCGCACCAGATATGGGCACTATGAGTTTAGAGTGATGCCGTTTGGGTTAACCAATGCCCCTGCAGCATTCATGGACTTGATGAATCGAACATTCCATGACTATCTTGATAAATTTGTTGTGGTTTTCATTGATGATATCTTGGTGTACTCTAAGACAGAGAAAGATCATGAGGAGCACTTAAGATTGATATTAACACGATTGAGGGAAAGAAGCTTTTATGGGAAGTTGAGCAAGAGTGAATTCTGGTTGGATCGAGTTGTCTTCCTAGGTCATGTATTCTCAAAAGATGGCATAACAGTGGACCCCGAGAAGATAAGGACTATCATTGATTGGCCAGCACCGACTAGTGTAACTGAGGTAAGAAGCTTTATGGGTTTGGCAGGTTATTACCGAAGATATGTTGATGGGTTTTCTAAGATCGCACTACCGATCACAAGTTTGGTTCGAAAGAATACCAAGTTTGTGTGGTCACAAAAGTGTGAGGACGCTTTCCTAGAATTGAAGAAAAGGTTAACAACGGCTCCAGTGCTTGTATTGCCCGAGGATGGGAAAGAGTTCACGGTATACAGTGACGCATCTTTAGAGGGCTTGGGTTGTGTACTCATGCAAGAGGGGAAAGTGATTGCCTACGCATCGAGACAATTGAGGCCAAATGAGAAGAATTATCCAGTGCACGATTTAGAATTAGCCGGAGTCATATTTGCCTTAAAAATTTGGAGGCATTATCTCTACGGCACTACTTGCAAGATCTACACCGATCACAAGAGTTTGACTTATCTGTTTACACAGAAGGAGCTTAACATGAGGCAGAGAAGGTGGCTAGAATTGATGAAAGATTATGACCTCACTTTGGAGTATCATCCCGGGAAGGCGAACCATGCAGCAGATGCCTTAAGCCGAAAACCGAGAATGGTCATTAATGGACTAATTTCAGTGCCCTACGAGATTTATGTGGAGATGAAGAAGCTAGAATTGATTGTGGTTAAGAAGGGATCATACGACAGCATTCTCAATGCTGTGAGTACAACACCGAGTCTACATGAAGAGATCCGTGAGCTACAACAGTATGATGACTTCTTGTCAGAGTTGAAGATTGGTATTGAAAAGGGTGCAGTTAAAGACTTTAGTATTGCTAAAGATGGGAGTATTCATCTAAAGGGAAGGTTATGTGTGCCCCGAGATCCTGAATTGATAGAGAAATTACTCAAGGAGGCACATTCGACTATGTATTCTGTCCACCCAGGACGGGATAAGATGCTAGCAGATTTAAAACAATACTTTTGGTGGATGAACATGAAGAAGGATGTCGAGGATTTCATAGCTCGATGTCTAGTATGTCAGCAAGTCAAGATTGACCACCAGCGCACTCCGGGGGAATTGCAACCACTTCCCGTGCCTAAGTGGAAGTGGGAATCAGTGAGTATGGACTTTGTTGTTGGATTGCCCCGTTCGAGAAGAGGAAATGATTCTATTTGGGTGATTGTTGATCGACTCACTAAGACTGCCAGATTTATTCCTGCTAAACTAACTTGGAAAGCAAAACAATTGGCTGATGCTTATGTGAAAGAAGTACTTAGACTACATGGTATACCGATGACAATAGTTTCAGATCGAGATCCAAAATTTGTGGCTCGATTTTGGAATGAGCTACAAAGGGCATTCGGCACGACCCTTAATTACAGCACCGCTTTTCATCCAGCTACAGATGGGCAGACGGAGAGGACCATCCAGACTCTAGAGGATATGCTTCGGGCATGTGCCCTTGATTTTCAGTGTTCGTGGGAGGACATCTTACCGTTGATAGAATTCTCCTACAACAATAGTTATCAGAGTAGTATTGGTATGGCTCAATATGAGGCCTTGTATGGCCAAAGGTGTAGGACACCACTTTATTGGGATACCGGGAGGCCCGGCGTGCTCGTTGGACCAGAAATGATCAGAGAGACCGCTGAACAAGTCAGAATCATTAGAGACCGAATGAAGGCTGCCCAAGATCGACAGAAATCCTACGCAGATCGTAGGAGGAGGAAACTTGAGTTCCAAGTCGGTGAGAAGGTGTTCCTTAAAGTCTCGCCAACAAAGGGAATCAAGAGGTTCGGAATGCAGGGGAAGCTTGATCCTCGGTACATTGGACCCTATGAGATTTTGCGTAGAGTTGGGGAGGTAGCTTATGAGTTAGCATTACTCCCACAATTAGCTAAGGTTCACAATGTGTTCCATGTGTCGCAATTGCGCCGATATGTGTTTGATCCATCACATGTTCTCCAGTATGAGCCCATTCAACTTGTTGAAAGCTTGCAGTATGAGGAAAAGCCCCTGAGGATCCTAGGTCGAGAGGTTAGAAAACTCCGTAGCCGCACGATTCCACATGTGAAAGTGCTATGGAGTGGACAGGATACCGACAGTGCTACTTGGGAAAAAGAGGACGATATGTTAATTAGATACCCTTACTTATTTGAGTGATGTATTTATAACCATTAGTTTGAGTTAGTTTCGAGGACGAAACTCTTGTAAGAAGGGAAGACTGAAACAGTCGTATTATTAGAAGATTTCATTAGTCGTTTTTAACGCCTAATTTTTCTTATATATTTGTTCGTTACTAATTATAATTTAATTAGTGATGGTAGTAATTTGAAAAATCTCTACGATGATTAGAAACTTGTTAATTCGTAACATGATTATGAATCGAAACAAGTAACGTAAACATTGGAGGTAAAAACTTAAAATTGAGCAACTACCCATAACAGTTAAAAAAAAAATTTTTTTAATTATTACCCAAGCATATTATATAACCATGATGGGAGTAAATTAAATATTTCACACATATACAAGTGATTTTTAAACATGAAGTACAAGTCACATAACTTGTTACATATACAACAATTTTTACCCAAACTTTAAACTATCTTAGATAAACCTTTATTATACCATAATAGACCAAATTGAGGACAAAAAGCACTCCAAACCAGCCCCAAAACAGCAGCCCCTAGCTGTCATACTAGCCCTCTTTTAGCCCCAAAACTCACTTGCACACTCCACCAAACTCTCTACCCAAAGCCCCTATTGTTCTTACCCAAAAACACCATCATAACAAGCATGCAAACATAATAAATCAAGACATATTTGCTGTCCATATTTTCAGCTCCATCAACCTTCTTTCACTCTTCATTTTACTCCTTATTTCATCCATAAGCAAAGTTGAAGTTCAATGTTACAATTTCTAGCAAAAACACCTTATTTTCTCATCAAATCTTCTTCAAAAACCCATCTAAAACTTCTGAAAATTTATGTTTATAAACTCAAATCTCCCATAAAAATAATCTTCATCTTAAGAGCTTTCCATAGACACCAAACTTGAAGAAATCCACCAAGTATAGAGTAAGTTATATTCATTTCTTTATTCCACTACTTTTTGTTAAAACTTGTTCATGTAAAATATTTTTTTTACATGAATCTTTCTATAAACTAAGATCATTATAAAATGAATATTTTATCTCTAAACTAAGAAAATCATCATTTAAAAATCTATAAAAATAGGCCATAATAGAAAGTATGAAGATGCATTTCTACAAACATATAAATTTTGTTACTTAAAGGATTCAAGTAAAATTATGGGACTTAACTAATTATGTTGCTCAACATAATAAGTATACTCCAAATATGTTAAAATCATCAAAAGTATTAGTCTAACAACTCTAACTAGGAAAAGTTAAGTGCATATTAGAAATCCTAAATTATTATTGATTTTTGGATAAATGCAATAGGTTTAGTTGAAGAGTTGGAGTTGAGACTTGAAGGCCAAGGACCCAAAGTTAGAACCACTTCTAAGAACGCGTAGGAGCTTACATGGGAGCTTACGGAATAATTATATAGGCTTGGAGTCGAGGTATGTCACATGGGGTGATTTTTAAAGGATTTAAGAACAAGTTGGGAAAGTTTGTGTATAAACTTTTTTTTTTCAAAAAAAAAAAAAATTCCCAAAGAGAAGTTCTTAAATCTTGAAAAATGATGTCAAAATGATAAATTTGAGTATGGAATAATTTATTACATGTATTATTATTGTGGGCATCATGCATGTTGATTTTATAAATTATTGTATGTTTAAAGGCATGTTTAACACTACTTTGTGAAAGTTATTGTGATAAAAATGATTATATGAATTTGAAAATATTTGAAATTCATTTTAAAAGAAATTTTCAGTAGCTATATGTTAAGAAAATTTCTTGGATACTTTTTGTTGAGATTATTCGTTAAATTAATATTTTAATGGATTTTAAAGTGTTAAATACTCTTATTATAAAACATGGTATTAGATGAACTTTTCATCATCAAAAATAATTAATAAAAATATATTATAATGTCTCCAAAAGATTTGGCCAGAATATATTTAGTTTGGAATTTTTTTTTTATATTTTTGAATAATCGTTAAATTGTTTAACAATAAATTGTAAAATGGTAAAATATAAAATAATTACCAAACAAGGACATATGGACTTGAAATTTTTATCACATACTCATATGGACAGTAGGTAAAATTGGTAAACGTTTGGGAAGGTTTCGTTGACATTTAAGGACCTTAATAATTTTTACTCGGTTATTAATAATCGGTAAGTTTGAAAACGGTAAAATATAAAATAAATACTAAATGACGTCTTTTGGACATGCAAATTTTATGAGACACTTATATAAACAGTAGATACATGTTCAAAAATTTATATGGATTTTCGTGACCATATATGGACTTAAATAAATTTTATTCGGTTTATCGGTTAAATAAAGATATTAATTATTAAAAATACCCCACATGATTTTTAATGGTTATTTAAAATTTTATACCCCTTAAAATAGCTTCTGGAATATCATATAATTTTTTATAATATTTTATTTGGACTCAAATAATTTTAAACATATTTTATCCTATTTATCGATAAAATATCTATACAAAATAATAAAACATCATACATGAGTTTTATAAGTTTAAATAGCCTAATAAACATATTATATGACTTCTGGAACTTTGGTATAATTTTATATAATAAATTATTAATTATTTACTAATTTATCAAATTAATAGACAATGTTTATTTATTAAAAAGTGTAATATTGTTAATTAAATTTGGGTAAAAATAGACCTATATAAAAAAATTTATAATTATATTAATAACCTACTGCCTCATAGTATAAATTAAGTTTAAATTAGATGGTTTATAAATTTTACGGATTTAAGACACCATTTAAATAACGGTAAATACCCAAATTGTCGAAAGTAATTGTAAGATCGTTATAAATTCGCATAACCAATTATAATCTGATGGGACAACCTTAAATTCATTTCAAATAAGGTATTATAATGACTTGATTAATTTGGGCCTTGTTGGAGAATTAATATTTACTCTGTAAATCAATTATCGATTTTATTACCAGCAAAACTATCTCGTATTTAAGAAAATAGTGTTTTATGAAATCTTCTGTTGTAATGATTTTATAGACTTATAAATCATATTCTAGTTGTTTTGAGTGAATTTCAAAACCCTTTAAAGTTATATTTACTTTAAGAAGGATTGAAACGAAACATTTTAGTGGCTTCCTTAAAAAAAAAAATTGTATTGAACTTTAATTACTTTTTGTTATGATGCATTTCCATACATGCTAGTGATGACCCAATATAATACAAAAGTTATGTTTAATGATATGATTATACTAAGCATGTTTTACCCA
>NC_080050.1:18565159-18575159 GCF_026212465.1 Amaranthus tricolor | reverse complement strand
ATTGGTTACAACACTCCTAAATATGTTTCAAATTGAGAAAATTTTAAAAGATGAGAAAAACACTTTAGAAGATAGAATACGTCATTATGTTGAAGGTTGTGAAGAAATCATAAATAAAAATAATTCGCTAAAGGCTGAAAAATCAAATCTTGAAAAGACTGTCAAGGTCTTGAAAGAACAGAATCTCAGCCAGACTAAACAGCTTATTGATCTTAAAAATGAGAACAATGATCTTGAAGCCAGGATCAAAACCTTGAAACTGGAATCTGAAAAAAATCTACAAGCATTAACCAAGCTAAATGAATCTGAATTCAAGTTCACTAAAATGCTTACACGACAAAAACCATCTAGTGATAAACGTGGTATTGGTTATAATAGTGTTACACATAACTATAAGAGTAAAACCACATTTGTGAAAGGTGCACATAAAAATAAACGTACTCCTACTTGCACGTTTTGTTGCAAAGAAGGACATATAAGATTTGCATGTCCTTACAGACGTAAGGATGATTACATTATTAAGAATTCCTTTCCTTTTGAATTACGCGAACAGATAAAGCAAATATGGCTTCCTAAAGGGACAAGACCACCCAACATGGTCTATCCCGAATATGGTTCCAAATTTGTCACTTGGATAGCCAAGTAAGGTTGAGAAAGGTTATTTTTTTTTGTTTTGTAGGTTAAACAAAAATGGATTCTAGATAGTGGATGCTCAAGGCATATGAGTGGTAAAATCTCTTTATTTTCTGAAATTAAAGAAAAATGCAATGGCTCAATCACCTTAGGGGATAAAGGTAAATGCAAAATTTTAGGCGTTGGTAAAATTGGTAAGAATCCATCTAAAACTATTGACAATGTTTATTTAGTTGAAGGTCTAAAATTTAATTTGCTAAGTGTGTCTCAACTATGTGATAAAGGTAATGAAGTAATTTTTGACAAAGAAAAATGTGTTGTTAAAAATTCTAATACCGGAGATACTCTCATTACTGCTCTTAGAAATGATAATGTTTATGCTTTACATACTAACGAAATTGCAGTGCAGAATTTCAAGTGTTTGAAAGCTATTACAGATAATCCAAAACTTTGGCATAGACGTCTTGGCCATATCAATACTCACACCATGCAAAAGTTGGTAAGTAAAGATTTAGTTAAGGGACTTCCAGCCCTTGACTATAAACAAAGTCCTATTTGTGACGCATGCATTAAAGGTAAACAAGTAAGAAGTTCATTCAAACCAAAGAAAATGGTAAGTACATCAAGACCATGTGAACTCTTACATATTGATTTATGTGGACCAATGCGAGTACGGAGCATAAGAGGTAAATCTTTTATCTTAGTTATAGTTGATGATTATTCTAGATTTACGTGGGTTAATTTCTTAAAGGATAAAAGTGAAGCCTTGAAACCGTTTTCAAGACGTTGTAAAGAGATGCAAACTCAACTGAACCTTCCAATAGTCTCGGTTAGAAGTGACCATGGGAGAGAGTTTGATCAATTAGGCTTTGACTCCTTTTGTGAAAAATATGGTATAACCCATAACTTTTCAGCTCCTAGGACACCTCAACAAAACGGTGTAGTTGAAAGGAAAAATCGAACTTTAGAAGAGATGGCAAGAACAATGCTTATTGAAAATGGATTAGCTAAACACTATTGGGCTGAGGCTGTTAACACAGCTAATTATGTTTTAAATAGATGCCTTATAAGACCCATACTTAAGAAAACTCCTTATGAATTATTCAAAGGAAGAAAACCGAATATAGCATACTTTAGACCATTTGGTTGTAAATGTTTTATTCATAATAATGGTAAAGACAATTTAGGTAAATTTGATGCTAGAAGTGATGAAGGTACGTTTCTTGGATACTCACTTAATAGTAAAGCTTATCGAGTACTAAACAAACGTACAGGTATAGTTGAAGAAAGTATACATGTTGTTTTTGATGAATCCGAAAATGAAACTTTAAGTGAAGGTTTTAAAGAGTTAAATCTTAATAAACATATTGATGATTTAAGTGATGATGAACTCGATATTAAAAATGCTAATGCTGTTAAAAAGTTTAATATGCAGGATACCATACAAAGTATTGAGGATAATGGAAAACAGGTTGATAACATTGAAGACTCACAGTCTGATCTTGAGACCCATCCTCAAGAACGTGCGATAGTTCCTGAACATACTATTTTGGGTACACCAATTAAAAATATCTCAAATGAAGTAAGTATAAGTTCTTTGAATGAAAACACACCATCCATACTACGAAGAAGAACTAGAAAGTCATATCAACATCCTCCAGAGAACATTATAAGTGATCCAAATAAAGGTACGCAAACTCGACCCTCTCTTAAAAATCTATGTGCATTTTCTGCTTTTGTTTCTCTAGTAGAACCTAAAGATGTTAAAGAAGCATTACAAGAACCAGAGTGGATCATTGCAATGCAAAATGAATTAAATGAATTCGAAAGGAACATAGTTTGGGATCTAGTAGAAAGACCTCCAGATCGTACCATTATTGGAACTAGATGGGTCTTTCGTAATAAACTCAATGAGGATGGAGACATTGTAAGGAATAAAGCAAGACTGGTAGCTCAAGGCTATAATCAAGAAGAAGGAATAGATTATGATGAAACTTTCGCACCTGTGGCAAGGTTAGAATCTATTCGTATTATGCTTGCTTTTGCTTCATACATGAATATTAAACTATATCAAATGGATGTTAAATGTGCATTCCTAAATGGATACTTACAAGAGGAAGTATATGTTAAACAACCACCCGGCTTTGAAAATTCTGATCTACCTAATCATGTGTTCAAACTAAATAAAGTATTATATGGCTTGAAACAAGCTCCAAGAGCTTGGTATGACAGATTTAGCTCACATCTACTTGAAAATGAATTTCAACGAGGTAAAATTGATAAAACACTTTTCATTAAAACTAAAGGAAAAGATATTCTAGTTGTTCAAGTATATGTTGATGATATATTGTTTGGAGCTACTAATGATTCTTTGTGCAAGGAATTTTCTGAGATTATGTGCAAAGAGTTTGAAATGAGCATGATGGGAGACTTAACATTCTTTCTTGGACTACAAATAAAGCAAAAGAAAGATGGCATATTTATTTGTCAAAGTAAATATGTTAGAGATTTATTAAAGAAGTACAATATGGATCAATGTAAAGAAGTTAATACGCCTATGAGTACAACACTAAGTTTGGACCAAGATATAAATGGTAAGTGTGTTGATCAAAAGACTTATAGAGGTATGATTGGTTCTTTATTGTATTTAACTGCTAGTCGTCCTGATATCATGTTTAGTGTTTGCTTATGTGCTCGTTTTCAAGCTAACCCAAAAGAATCTCACTTAACAGCAGTTAAGAGAATCTTTAGATATCTATATGGGACTAAAGACTTTGGTCTATGGTACCCTAGCTGTGGAAATTTTAGTTTGATTGGTTTTTCAGATGCTGATTATGCTGGATACAAAGTTGATAGAAAAAGCACTTCAGGATCATGTCAATTTTTAGGAAATTCATTGATCTCTTGGTATTCTAAAAAGCAAAATTCAGTTGCTTTATCTACAGCTGAAGCTGAATATATAGCTGCCGGTGCATGTTGCTCTCAAATTTTATGGATTGCTCAACAACTTAGAGACCTTGGAATTGATTTCAAAGGCATACCAATAAGATGTGATAATACAAGTGCAATTTGTATCCTGTGCAACATTCTCGTACAAAACACATTGAGGTACGTCACCATTTTATAAGAGATCATGTTGAAAAAAGTAATATTTCTTTATCTTTTATATCTATTGAAAATCAATTAGCGGATATATTTACAAAACCTTTAAGTGCTGATCGTTTTGCTTATATACGTATGGAACTTGGCATGCTAAATGACGTTGCATGAATTAAGGGGGAGTAGTAACAAAGAGAAATATCAAAGAATAATATCTTAGAGTAATGGCATATGAGTAAAAGGATTGAGACGTTAATTACTTAAAAACCAAGTATGTATTAAGGGGGAGCATTACGTATTATTGTGATTATATGTGTTTATGCGTGATTTTAAGAATTGAAAATTTGATTTCAATTTCTTAAAAATTATTTGTTTTATTAATATGGGATTTATGATTAAATACCTTTAATTAATCAAGGATATTTAATTATTTTTAAAAACAAAATTGATTGTTTCAATTATTTGTGAACATCATCAATGCATTAACAAAAATTGTTCATTATTTTGGTTAATAAATTCATTTAATTTCATATATTTAATTGTGTTTTCACTTATTTACGGTTGAAAACCAAAAATCAAACACTTGTTCACCATGATACACAAACCGGTCAAGCTTCACACACCCTTTGCATTCCCTTGTGTTGTCAAATCAATCAATTTAATGAAAGTACAAATGCATGTACTATACTCCTTTAAAAGAGAGGAAAACGCTTTGCTCATTCATTTGCTCACAATATCTTTTTCTGATTTTCTGCTCAAAAACCCTAATGAATGACATTTTCAAATTTTCTCATATATCTGATGATCAAACCCCTAATATTTTAGCGTTACAAAATGCTAAGGATATGTTCATTCTTGAATCTTATTCTGATTTTTCAACTTCTAAACAATTGACTCACAATGCTTTGAATTTAAATGGTAAACTGTTACACTACATTCTTTTAAGAACCGTTTTCTCTCGCAACACTTCTTGTGAATTGGTTACTGATGCTCATCTTATACTGATGTGGAAGATTGCTTCTTTGAAAAATGTTGATTTTTCTTCTATTATTTTCTCCACAATGCGGTTTTGTTGCTCACATTCTCGCAATTGCTCTCTTCCTTATGCCAATCTTTTAACATTGATCTTTGATCATTTTAATCTACTCTCTGATTTAGAGGAAGTGGATTGTTCTGGTCCAATTTCATTATCTACTGAAATCCTTCCGCCTCTTGGTATTTTTAAAGTGGATGGCAAATATGAGTTGTACTCAAATTTGTCTTCAACTGATAAAGAGGATCTTCAAAAGATTCATGGTAAGCGGCTTACACGTCTTGAACCTCACATCAAGGAACACACCACTCTTTCCCGACTTCAGTCTCTAGACTTGGAGGTTGGTGAAATAAAATCTTCCCTACTGGGTTTACATGATAAAGTGTCTACTCTCACTTTTATGTTAGACTCTTTTATGAAAGAAATGAAGGGAATGGTAGTAGAAGATGTGGTAGTGGAAGAAGAGGTCGATGATGGTGATGCTGTTGTACCTCAAGAGGTTGAGGCTAAGGAGAAGGAAGAAGAGGCTGAGAAGAATGGGGATGATGAAGTTGCTGGTGAGGGTCAAACTATTGATGTGAATGTTGCTGAGACCACTCCAATCCAAACAATTAATCCACCCGTTGATGAAACAATTACCCCTGGACAATCCAAACCTTCCAAGAAAAGGAAGAGAAGGTGTAGGAAGTAATTTTTTGTTGATTATGCATGTTATGGCTTCGATGAACAATATTTTTATTTCAGCAAACAATATTTTCTTTTGATAATCCCAACATTTTAAGACTCCTTGTTTACTTTTTGATGAAAGTCAAAAAGGGGGAGATATATGTATGTATTATGTATGTTTATATGTATGTTTATTTGCATGCTTACTTGCTCTGATCTGATTTTTCTGATAATGTTTTGCATGTTTGCTTGCTTATACATGTTCTGAAATATTATGCTCTGAAAAATTGTTAAATGTTTTGCTTAAATGTTTTGCTCTGATTTATTAATAAATTGTTCTGTTTATTATTAATGCTTAACATTCATGCTTAAGGGAGATATGTTTAAGGGAGATATGGAAATTTTGTTGCATAACTTGATAATTGTTAAAGTTGCTGATTAAATATTTGATTGATTATAGATTATTATTCATGATCATAATACTTGATAATCATGTCTTTGATAGTAAAGTTTTGATATGATGATGATGACTATCATATTTGCATGTATTATGATTGGATATTTGTTTGCATAAACAATGATTGTAATGATATGATATAACATTGTTCTGTTTTGAAACTGTTCTTAAAATCTTGAAGAATGTTTCTGAAAAATAATAAAGTCTCGAAAATGTTTTTATTTAAATATGTTTTTCATCTCATTCTAACTTAGAAATATGATTTAGGTAAATATGGTTTTGACTTTCATCAAGGGGGAGATTGAAGACTCAAATCTCTTAAATAATAAGGGGAGGTTGAAGACTTAATTCTCTTAAATGATGATAATTCAAAACACATATTGTTTAAACAAATAAATTAAGTAATTACATTTAATTGTTTAAGTAAGTTTAAAATCATATTTGATATACATTTGATTTATATATATAAGTTAGAAGTCGATAGAATATGCTTAAAGAACTTAGGTTTATTTTAAAGTTGATTTCATAAGTTCTGAAATATATGTCAAAGTCTTGAAAAGAATTACGATTACAATCAGGTTAGTTTCGTAATTATATTTGAAATATTTTAATAGGTCAATGTTCCTTGTAATTATATTTGAAATATTTTAATAGGTCAATGTTCCTTGAAATTATATTTGAAATATTTTAATAGGTCAAGGTTCATTAAAATTAACATTGGATTTTATTTGAATAAAGTTTGAATATTTTATTTTACGTTGTTGCTTAACGTTTAAATATTTTATATTTAAACTTAGATTTAAATATGTGATTAAAATCATTTGGTGATTAATTATAGTACAAGGTACACATGTTTTGTTATTAATTGTACACGGCTATATTTAAGCAAGATCTAGATTTACCATTTTGTGGATGAGATTTAAATTTATGCTAAAAATAGTAAATAGCGATCCTAAAAAATAGGAATTAATTTAAATGATTATTTAAATGTTGATAAATCTGGTTTATGCTTATTATTCATTATCTTGTATAAGTACTAACGTGGCAGCATAGCATTGGACAATTATAAACACAATGACGAAATTATTATTAAGCTGTCAGTACATGTCAGTTTGAAGATATTCTCAAGATCTTGAAGTAAGGCACTGAATGACCAGGTCAACAGAAAATAACGGCAAGGAGCCTTCTTGTTTTTGAAGATGTGTTGAGGCGTACACTATATATATGAGGCTTTATTCCAGAACTAAGTAGACAATATCTTGATACACCTCTTCTTACAACTTTCTCTCTTGACTTAAGATTTAGAAATTCTCTAAGTGTTTAAAGAGTTTTAATTCTTAGTTCATCTAGCTCTTACATTTGTAATAGGCTTAAGAGTTAAAAAAGAGTTAGATTAAGTTTTATACGCCTAATCAAGAATACTTTTCAAAGTGTTCAACTTGTGAATCTCTATTGTGAGATTAGGGATTTTACTTTAATTAAAGGGACTTGTAATACGGTTCTTCAAGGGGAAGAACGTGGTGAGAGGAGATAGTGAGATCTTCTTGATTGTATTAAAGTCGGATTAATAAAAGGCGTTGAAATCCTACGGGTTGAAAGAGAACCCATAGGCGGGCAGTAGGTTGGTTAGAACCGAACCTCGTTAACATATCGTGTGTTATACTTTAAAGTTTATTTTTCCGCACATACGTTATAGTTTTCGAATTGGCTCAAAACTGTTCCAGAAGACAGTTTTGACAGACTCCTCAAACTCTTGAGATAAACTGCCAGAAAAAGTTTAAAAAGCCCATACTCTCTATTCACCCCCCCCTCTAGAGAGTATTCAACCTCCTATTAACTTTCATATATATATATATATATATATATATATATATATATATATATATATATATATATATATATATATATATATATGTATATATATATATATGTATATATATATATATATATATATATATATATATATATATATATGTATATATATATATATATATATGTATATATATATATATATATATATATATATGTATATATATATATATATATATATATATATATATATATATATATATGTATATATATATATATATATGTATATATATATATATATATATATATATATATATATATATATATATATATATATATATATATATGTATATATATATATATATATATGTATATATATATATATATATATGTATATATATATATATATATATATATATATATATATAGACCTGGGAAAATTTGATCCGACCCGAAAATGAACCCGGGACCCGACCCGACAAAACCCGAACCCGACCGACCCGAAAGCGACTTAATCCGAAACATGACCGACCCGATAATTACCCGACCGAAAATGACCCGACCGGAAACCGACCCGTTTTGACAGATTTAATATCAATTTTTAGAGTAATTTCAATGTTAGAATTCATTTCAAATAAAATTTTAGTTTTCAAAGTATCTCAACATATTGAGTATATCACTTGAACCCTAAAACTAAAACTCATCAATAGATCTCAAAAAACACGTATTTAACGTCTTTTTAGCCATCGTAATTATTTTTCTTTAAAAACAGGACGTTATAATCATCTTAATTGAATACATGTATCTTGTTAAATCAGTCAAATGAGTTTTTAATTCTTCTACATTTCAGTAAGCAAATCAATATAATTTATACGAACGTTTCGCACGTTTGAATGAGCTTTTCAAAAAACGAATGTCGCTACCCTAAATTATAAAACAAGACCAAACAAGAGGTAATTTATGCTTGTCCCACATCGACTTAGAAGAAGAGGTAATTAGTAATGACTAGCTATAAACAAGACCAAACAAGTGGTAATTTATGCTTGTCGCACATCGACTTAGAAGAAGAGGTAATTAGTAATGACTAGCTATAAACAAGACCAAACAGCCTTGGGGCATATTTAAAAGGGTCGATTGGCTAATTATGCCATGCTTACCCTTTGATTATTTAATATCCTAATTTAGACTAAATATTTCCAATATTTTAAAACATTTATTTTTTTACTTATAATATCCACTTTTGTTATTTAATATCTTATTTACATCATTTAAAGATGTTTAAATTAAAATATTCAAATTTTGTATTTGGACTTTTTATATCGTCTATCTCATATTTCATACAAAAATTACTAAATTATCTATCAGCACTTTCTAGTTCCTATTATAATGGGCATGTATAATATAAGTCCATTATCCTACAGATTATTGTGGAATGCTTTTATAATTTCAAATACTTATACATTTAATTAAATAACTAAAAGAAGTTTTTTTTTTAAACCTTTTCCAGATATAGAAGGATACTAGATAATAAGATTTTACTCACTATACCTTCAAATCAATCTATACAACACTTCTAATTGGCCCATATAAATAACACACTAGTGGGATTGCGTTCTTTCACCTAGGCGATGTGGGACAATGAGAAAAACAGAATTCATCTTGATTCTTGAATTAGTTGGCCATACATAAAAGGAACGAGCATGCATCAGAACTCAATGACCCAATAAAGCTACATAGATGTATAAGTGATGTAAATTTTTGGGGTTAAAAACTTAATATTTATATATTTAAATTTGGTGGATGTATAAGTGATGAATGTAAATTTTTGGGGCTTAAAGCTTGAAGAATTGGTGGAATCTTATTGGTTTATAGTTGATTTGCTAAAATATTTATATATAAACTTTTTTACAATCTTTCAATATTAGAAATTAGTTTTCAAATATTCAAAAAATCATAATTAGAAAACTGAAATTGGATTCGGATGTATAACAGTTCGATTAAGAATCGGTTCGGGTTAGTATCAGTTCGGGTTAAAAACAGTTCGATTAATAATCGATTCGGATTTGTATCAGTTCGGGTTAAAAACAGTTCGATCTTAATCAGTTTTAGTCAGGTTGCATTCGGTTACGTGCATAATTCGGGTCGGATTTGAATCGGGTCGATCATTGTTCAGTTCGGGTAACATCGGTTAAGGTTTATATGTCGGTTATAAAATTCGGTTGCAGTTCGAGTTCGATTTTGGCTTTTTCGGTTATTAAACGGTTCGAGTGAAGTATCGGTTCGGGTAATTACTCTACGCGTAT
>NC_080050.1:18533377-18560877 GCF_026212465.1 Amaranthus tricolor | reverse complement strand
ATATAAATGAAATGTTTACTCGTTTTACTTTGATTACTAATAGCTTGAATTCTCTTGGAAAAACTTTTACTAATGCAGAAAAAGTCCAGAAGGTCTTGAGGTGTCTTCCAAGATCCAAATGGGGTCCAAAAGTCACCGCCATAGAGGAAGCTCAAGACTTGAGAGTTCTATCACTTGACGATCTTCTTGGAAAACTCACAACACATGAACTTACCCTACATGATGATGGAGATAATGATATAATACCTTCCATGAAAAATCTTGCACTAAAGGCAAAGAAACATAATGAATCTTCAAGTGATAATGAAGATAGCGATGATGAGGAAGATCCATTTGCGTTAATCACAAAAGGTCTTGAAGGAATTATGAAGATGCGAAAACGATTTAAGAAATTTAAATCCAGAAATAAAGGTAAATGCAAAATTTTAGGCGTTGGTAAAATTGGTAAGAATCCATCTAAAACTATTGACAATGTTTATTTAGTTGAAGGTCTAAAATTTAATTTGCTAAGTGTGTCTCAACTATGTGATAAAGGTAATGAAGTAATTTTTGACAAAGAAAAATGTATTGTTAAAAATTCTAATACCGGAGATACTCTCATTACTGCTCTTAGAAATGATAATGTTTATGCTTTACATACTAACGAAATTGCAGTGCAGAATTTCAAGTGTTTGAAAGCTATTACAGATAATCCAAAACTTTGGCATAGACGTCTTGGCCATATCAATACTCACACCATGCAGAAGTTGGTAAGTAAAGATTTAGTTAAGGGACTTCCAGCCCTTGACTATAAACAAAGTCCTATTTGTGACGCATGCATTAAAGGTAAACAAGTAAGAAGTTCATTCAAACCAAAGAAAATGGTAAGTACATCAAGACCATGTGAACTCTTACATATTGATTTATGTGGACCAATGCGAGTACGGAGCATAAGAGGTAAATCTTATATCTTAGTTATAGTTGATGATTATTCTAGATTTACGTGGGTTGATTTCTTGAAGGATAAAAGTGAAGCCTTGAAACCGTTTTCAAGACGTTGTAAAGAGATGCAAACTCAACTGAACCTTCCAATAGTCTCGGTTAGAAGTGACCATGGGAGAGAGTTTGATCAATTAGGCTTTGACTCCTTTTGTGAAAAATATGGTATAACCCATAACTTTTCAGCTCCAAGGACACCTCAACAAAACGGTGTAGTTGAAAGGAAAAATCGAACTTTAGAAGAGATGGCAAGAACAATGCTTATTGAAAATGGATTAGCTAAACACTATTGGGCTGAGGCTGTTAACACAGCTAATTATGTTTTAAATAGATGCCTTATAAGACCCATACTTAAGAAAACTCCTTATGAATTATTCAAAGGAAGAAAACCGAATATAGCATACTTTAGACCATTTGGTTGTAAATGTTTTATTCATAATAATGGTAAAGACAATTTAGGTAAATTTGATGCTAGAAGTGATGAAGGTACGTTTCTTGGATACTCACTTAATAGTAAAGCTTATCGAGTACTAAACAAACGTACAGGTATAGTTGAAGAAAGTATACATGTTGTTTTTGATGAATCCGAAAATGAAACTTTAAGTGAAGGTTTTAAAGAGTTAAATCTTAATAAACATATTGATGATTTAAGTGATGATGAACTGGATATTAAAAATGCTAATGCTGTTAAAAAGTTTAATATGCAGGATACCATACAAAGTATTGAGGATAATGGAAAACAGGTTTATAACATTGAAGACTCACAGTCTGATCTTGAGACCCAACCTCAAGAACTTGAGATAGTTTCTGAACATAATATTTTGGGTACACCAATTAAAAATATCTCAAATGAAGTAAGTATAAGTTCTTTGAATGAAAACACACCATCCATACTACGAAGAAGAACTAGAAAGTCATATCAACATCCTCCAGAGAACATTATAAGTGATCCAAATAAAGGTACGCAAACTCGATCCTCTCTTAAAAATCTATGTGCATTTTCTGCTTTTGTTTCTCTAGTAGAACCTAAAGATGTTAAAGAAGCATTAAAAGAACCAGAGTGGATCATTGCAATGCAAAATGAATTAAATGAATTCGAAAGGAACAAAGTTTGGGATCTAGTAGAAAGACCTCCAGATCGTACTATCATTGGAACAAGATGGGTCTTTCGTAATAAACTCAATGAGGATGGAGACATTGTAAGGAATAAAGCAAGACTGGTAGCTCAAGGCTATAATCAAGAAGAAGAAATAGATTATGATGAAACTTTCGCACCTGTGGCAAGGTTAGAATCTATTCGTATTATGCTTGCTTTTACTTCATACATGAATATTAAACTATATCAAATGGATGTTAAATGTGCATTCTTAAATGGATACTTGCAAGAAGAAGTATATGTTAAACAACCACCCGGCTTTGAAAATTCTGATCTACCTAATCATGTGTTCAAACTAAATAAAGCATTATATGGCTTGAAACAAGCTCCAAGAGCTTGGTATGACAAATTTAGCTCACATCTACTTGAAAATGAATGTCAATGAGGTAAAATTGATAAAACACTTTTCATTAAAACTAAAGGAAAAGATATTCTAGTTGTTCAAGTATATGTTGATGATATATTGTTTGGAGCTACTAATGATTCTTTGTGCAAGGAATTTTCTGAGATTATGTGCAAAGAGTTTGAAATGAGCATGATGGGAGACTTAACATTCTTTATTGGACTACAAATAAAGCAAAAGAAAGATGGCATATTTATTTGTCAAAGTAAATATGTTAGAGATTTATTAAAGAAGTACAATATGGATCAATGTAAAGAAGTTAATACGCCTATGAGTACAACACTAAGTTTGGACCAAGATATAAATGGTAAGTGTGTTGATCAAAAGACTTATAGAGGTATGATTGGTTCTTTATTGTATTTAACTGCTAGTCGTCCTGATATCATGTTTAGTGTTTGCTTATGTGCTCGTTTTCAAGCTAACCCAAAAGAATCTCACTTAACAGCAGTTAAGAGAATCTTTAGATATCTATATGGGACTAAAGACTTTGGTCTATGGTACCCTAGCTGTGGAAATTTTAGTTTGATTGGTTTTTCAGATGCTGATTATGCTGGATACAAAGTTGATAGAAAAAGCACTTCAGGATCATGTCAATTTTTAGGAAATTCTTTGATCTCTTGGTATTCTAAAAAGCAAAATTCAGTTGCTTTATCTACAGCTGAAGCTGAATATATAGCTGCCGGTGCATGTTGCTCTCAAATTTTTTGGATTGCTCAACAACTTAGAGACCTTGGAATTGATTTCAAAGGCATACCAATAAAATGTGATAATACAAGTGCAATTTGTATTACAAAGAATCCTGTGCAACATTCTCGTACAAAACACATTGAGGTACGTCACCATTTTATAAGAGATCATGTTGAAAAAGGTAATATTTCTTTATCTTTTATATCTACTGAAAATCAATTAGCGGATATATTTACAAAACCTTTAAGTGCTGATCGTTTTGCTTATATACGTATGGAACTTGGCATGCTAAATGACGTTGCATGAATTAAGGGGGAGTAGTAACAAAGAGAAATATCAAAGAATAATATCTTAGAATAATGGCATATGAGTAAAAGGATTGAGACGTTAATTACTTAAAAACCAAGTATGTATTAAGGGGGAGCATTACGTATTATTGTGATTATATGTGTTTATGCGTGATTTTAAGAATTAAAAATTTGATTTCAATTTCTTAAAAATTATTTGTTTTATTAATATGGGATTTATGATTAAATACCTTTAATTAATCAAGGATATTTAATTATTTTTAAAACAAAATTGATTGTTTCAATTATTTGTGAACATCATCAATGCATTAACAAAAATTGTTTACTATTTTGGTTAATAAATTCATTTAATCTCATATATTTAATTGTGTTTTCACTTATTTACGGTTGAAAACCAAAAATCAAACACTTGTTCACCATGATACACAAACCGGTCAAGCTTCACACACCCTTTGCATTCCCTTGTGTTGTCAAATCAATCAATTTAATGAAAGTACAAATGCATGTACTATACTCCTTTAAAAGAGAGTAAAACGCTTTGCTCATTCATTTGCTCACAATATCTTTTTCTGATTCTCTACTCAAAACCGTCTCTTTCACCTTCCCTTTCAAGCTTTTCAAAATCTGCTTCAATGGCACCTAAAAGAAGGCTAAGCAGATCCTCTTCAAAATCCGAAAAAGGAGAATCATCTAAATCACAAATGGCTGAACCTATAACCCCTGTTGTTCACTCACCATTACACACTTTTGATGTTCCTAAACAATGGTTCGAAAATCATACTGCTTATGGGAGATGGGTTGATATTTTTCGACAAAGATCACTTTCCTTTGTTGATTTACTTGATTATAATTTCTTCTTATTTGAAGATCTTGAAATTATTTCATCTTTCATTCAATCTACCCCGGGTATGTTCTTAAGTCCTGGTTCTACTACTTATCCAAGTCTTGTGAAAGTTTTCTATTCAAACTTATCTTTTGTTATGATTGAAGGAGAACATGCTTTAAGAAGTTTTGTTAAGGGTCAAGAGATTGTGATTTCAAAAACCCTAATGAATGACATTTTCAAATTTTCTCATATATCTGATGATCAAACCCCTAATATTTTAGCGTTACAAAATGCTAAGGATATGTTCATTCTTGAATCTTATTCTGATTTTTCAACTTCTAAACAATTGACTCACAATGCTTTGAATTTAAATGGTAAACTGTTACACTACATTCTTGTAAGAACCGTTTTCTCTCGCAACACTTCTTGTGAATTGGTTACTCATCTTATACTGATGTGGAAGATTGCTTCTCTGAAAAATGTTGATTTTTCTTCTATTATTTTCTCCACAATGCGCTTTTGTTGCTCACATTCTAGCAATTGCTCTCTTCCTTATGCCAATCTTTTAACATTGATCTTTGATCATTTTAATCTACTCTCTGATTTAGAGGAAGTGGATTGTTCTGGTCCAATTTCATTATCTACTGAAATCCTTCCGCCTCTTGGTATTTTTAAAGTGGATGGCAAATATGAGTTGTACTCAAATTTGTCTTCAACTGATAAAGAGGATCTTCAAAAGATTCATGGTAAGCGGCTTACACGTCTTGAACCTCACATCAAGGAACACACCACTCTTTCCCGACTTCAGTCTCTAGACTTGGAGGTTGGTGAAATAAAATCTTCCCTACTGGGTTTACATGATAAAGTGTCTACTCTCACTTTTATGTTAGACTCTTTTATGAAAGAAATAAAGGGAATGGTAGTAGAAGATGTGGTAGTGGAAGAAGAGGTCGATGATGGTGATGCTGCTGTACCTCAAGAGGCTGAGGCTAAGGAGAAGGAAGAAGAGGCTGAGAAGAATGGGGATGATGAAGTTGCTGGTGAGGGTCAAACTATTGATGTGAATATTGCTGAGACCTCTCCAATCCAAACAATTAATCCACCCGTTGATGAAACAATTACACCTGGACAATCCAAACCTTCCAAGAAAAGGAAGAGAAGGTCTAGGAAGTAATTTTTTGTTGATTATGCATGTTATGGCTTTGATGAACAATATTTTTATTTCAGCAAACAATATTTTCTTTTGATAATCCCAACATTTTAAGACTCCTTGTTTACTTTTTGATGAAAGTCAAAAAGGGGGAGATATATGTATGTATTATGTATGTTTATATGTATGTTTATTTGCATGCTTACTTGCTCTGATTTTTCTGATAATGTTTTGCATGTTTATTTTTCTGATAATGTTTTGCATGTTTGCTTGCTTATACATGTTCTGAAATATTATGCTCTGAAAAATTGTTAAATGTTTTGCTTAAATGTTTTGCTCTGATTTATTAATAAATTGTTCTGTTTATTATTAATGCTTAACATTCATGCTTAAGGGAGATATGTTTAAGGGAGATATGGAAATTTTGTTGCATAACTTGATAATTGTTAAAGTTGCTGATTAAATATTTGATTGATTATAGATTATTATTCATGATCATAATACTTGATAATCATGTCTTTGATAGTAAAGTTTTGATATGATGATGATGACTATTATATTTGCATGTATTATGATTGGATATTTGTTTGCATAAACAATGATTGTAATGATATGATATAACATTGTTCTGTTTTGAAACTGTTCTTAAAATCTTGAAGAATGTTTCTGAAAAATAATAAAGTCTCGAAAATGTTTTTATTTAAATATGTTTTTCATCTCATTCTAACTTAGAAATATGATTTAGGTAAATATGGTTTTGACTTTCATCAAGGGGGAGATTGAAGACTCAACTCTCTTAAATAATAAGGGGAGGTTGAAGACTTAATTCTCTTAAATGATGATAATTCAAAACACATATTGTTTAAACAAATAAATTAAGTAATTACATTTAATTGTTTAAGTAAGTTTAAAATCATATTTGATATACATTTGATTTATATATATAAGTTAGAAGTCGATAGAATATGCTTAAAGAACTTCAGTTTATTTTAAAGATTGATTTCATAAGTTCTGAAATATATGTCAAAGTCTTGAAAAGAATTACGATTACAATCAGGTTAGTTTCGTAATTATATTTGAAATATTTTAATAGGTCAATGTTCCTTGAAATTATATTTGAAATATTTTAATAGGTCAAGGTTCATTAAAATTAACGTTGGATTTTATTTGAATAAAGTTTGAATATTTTATTTTACTTTGTTGCTTAACGTTTAAATATTTTATATTTAAACTTAGATTTAAATATGTGATTAAAATCATTTGGTGATTAATTATAGTACAAGGTACACATGTTTTGTTATTAATTGTACACGGCTATATTTAAGCAAGATCTAGATTTACTATTTTGTGGATGAGATTTAAATTTATGCTAAAAATAGTAAATAGCGATCCTAAAAAATAGGAATTAATTTAAATGGTTATTTAAATGTTGATAAATCTGGTTTATGCTTATTATTCATTATCTTGTATAAGTACTAACGTGGCAGCATAGCATTGGCAAATTACAAACACAATGACGAAATTATTATTAAGCTGTCAGTACACGTCAGTTTGAAGATAATCTCAAGATCTTGAAGTAAGGCGCTGAATGACCAGGTCAACAGAAAATAACGGGAAGGAGCCTTCTTGTTTTTGAAGATGTGTTGAGGCGTACACTATATATATGAGGCTTCATTCCAGAACTAAGGAGACAACATCTTGATACACCTCTTCTTACAACTTTCTCTCTTGACTTAAGATTTAGAAATTCTCTAAGTGTTTAAAGAGTTGTAATTCTTAGTTCATCTAGCTCTTACATTTGTAATAGGCTTAAGAGTTCAAAAAGAGTTAGATTAAGTTTTATACGCCTAATCAAGAATACTTTTCAAAGTGTTCAACTTGTGAATCTCTATTGTGAGATTTGGGATTTTACTTTTATTAAAGGGACTTGTAATACGATTCTTCAAGGGGAAGAACGTGGTGATAGGAGATAGTGAGATCTTCTTGATTGTATTAAAGTCGGATTAATAAAAGGCGTTGAAATCCTACGGGTTGAAAGAGAACCCATAGGCGCGGAGTAGGTTGGTTAGAACCGAACCTCGTTAACATATCGTGTGTTATACTTTAAAGTTTATTTTTCCGCACATACGTTATAGTTTTCGAATTGGCTCAAAACTGTTCTAGAAGACAGTTTTGACAGACTCCTCAAACTCTTGAGACAAACTGCCAGAAAAGTTTAAAAAGCCCATACTCTCTATTCACCCCCCCTCTAGAGAGTATTCAACCTCCTATTAACTTTCATATATATATATATATATATATGTATATATATATATATATATATATATATATGTATATATATATATATATATATATATATATGTATATATATATATATATATGTATATATATATATATATGTATATATGTATATATATATGTATATATATATATATATATATATATATATATATATATATATATAAATATATATATATATATATATATATATATATATATATATATATATATATATATATATATGTATATATATATTTATATATATATATGTATATATATATATATATATATATATATATATATATATATATATATATATATATATACATATTTATATATATATGTATATATATATATATATATATACATATTTATATATATATATATATATATATATATATATATATATATATATATATATATATATATATATATATATATATATATATATACATATATATATATATATATATATATATATATTTATATATATATATATATATAAATCTATATATATATATATATATATATATATATATATATATATATATATATATATATATATATATATATATATATATATATACATATATATATATATATATATATATATATATATATATATATATATATATATATATATACATATATATATATATATATGTATATATACATATATATATATATATATATGTATATATATATATATATATATATATGTATGTATATATATATACATCTATATATATATATATATATATATATATATATATATATATATATATATATATATATATATATATATATATATATATATATATATATAATATTTATATATAAAAAATTCAAAATGAGCGGAAAGTACAGAGACAGGCGATTTGCAGAGACAGCAGAGGATTATTTTCGCGTCCCATCAAAAAAGAACCGTTTGGCGTTTTCAGAGTACAGAGTCAGCCGTCCGTTCACCGGCAACGTCTTCCGGCATCCTCAGCAAAACTCAAGACGCACACCGGCCACCTCCAACCGCCAGCAGAGAATTAGCCTCAGAGAATTCCATTCCAGGTACGAAAACTCAAGCCCAGAAAACCCAGATTTGCGAGGAAGACGAACAGTCAACCCGCCTTCCTCATCTCAGATTCATCTCCATAGACCGACAGCGGCTGGTTTTAAGGATAATCGGGGGGTACCCAGTCTCCAATGGAGGTCTGGACTCCGGGAATCCAAACAAACCTCTGTTCGTCACCGGATCTCGACTTTCTCCTTGTTCGTTGATAACATACCAAAAGGGCTGGCGAGGTCGTGGCTGCGTAGGCTATTTGAAAGATACGGGAAAGTGATTGACTTGTTTGTTTCAGCAAAAATCAGGGCATCCAACAAGTTTTGTTTTGGTTTTGTTCGGTACGGTTCTTTAGAAGAAACAGAGCACGCAATTTCAAAGCTAAATGGCTATGTTGTTCGTGGTAAGAAATTATCAGTGTCAATGGCGAGGTACGAGAAGGGCGGGGCTCCGGTTACTGTGGATTTGAAAGCACCTGAAAGACCAAAACAGAAGGTCAGTAAAATCATTTTCCCAGCAAACCGAGACAACCGTATGTATTCGGATGTGGTTTTAGGTGTGAGAAAAAACCCGGGAATTGTGGAAGAAGCATCGATGGGCAAAAACAATACAATTCCAGTTACACATTCCATCAATGTAAAAGGTAATGAAGAAATGGTGAACTTGCTGCGAACAGCCATCATTGCTGAAAATACAGAGCTTCTGGACTTATCAAAAATTCAGGCCAGTATCCATGATTGTAAGGTTAATCAAACCGGTATGTTTTCACTCTCACTTACCAAATTGTTGATTGTATTTGCTTGTGAGAATGATGCAAAAAAAGCTGTGAACATGGATAGCCCTTTGTGGAATGTGTTTGATGATATAAGACTGTGGTCGGAAGGTGAATCCTTTGACGATAGACTAGTCTGGATTGACTGTGTGGGCATCCACCCCCTAGGTTGGTCTAAGCACAATTTGAAAAGCATTAGGGAGCTATGGGGACCGGTTATTCATGTTGATACAGTTGTGCAGGGGATACAAAACATAACCGGTGCTCGGATTCTGATTAGAACGAAGGCACAAAATAAAATTGACCACAGAATTAAACTCTTCTATGATAATGGCAGTTGTGATGTTTGGGTAAAGGAGCAATATGGTAGTTGTGGAGTTTGTTATGGCAATAGGAAAGAGTATGTGTCTAAACCAACCCCTGAACTTGTACAGAATAGGGAAAAGAGAACTTTAGGTAACCATTCCCATACCCGTTGTGATTATGACCCCCTGCTACAAGAGATGAATTCATGGTCTAAAGGTGAGGAAAATCGGATTTGGGTTGACCCTATGGTATTGGATGACAACATAGTTTGGAATAATGGTGGATCTTCAAATAGCTGTTCTCCCCTCCAATATGAAATTTCCCCTGTATCGACACCCATTAGAGGAAAAAGTATATCCAGACCCAGAGGCAGACCTAGAAAGTATGTTGACCACGGTATAACTGAGGCAAGAAATACTTGGGAAACTGCTCAAAGGTTAGGGATATCAGCGGATGATGAGGATGCTGTGTTGTCAGGGCTTAGAAAATCAAAGAGAATCTGGATCATGGAGGGAAAAGGTGCATGATGCCACAAATATACCAGACCGTTAGTACATGGAGTTATGACTATGTTTTTTGATGAATTGTCTTTTCTGGAACATTCGTGGGATAGGCAAGGGTGAAAAAACGTTGTCCATAAGATCATTAGTAAAAAACAAGAACATTGCTCTTTTGGGTTTAGTGGAAACAAAGCATAGAAAGCCGTTTAAGCCCCGATTAAAAAGGTTATGGGGTAATGATGAATATGATTTTTGTGAAGTCTTTGCCTCAAACACAGGCAGTGGTGGAATTATCGTTGTATGGGACAAACATTCTTTTAATGCCTCAGCAAAACATATGGGTAGTAGATGGGTATTAATAGAAGGAAGCATCATCAAGTTTGATTTTGAATGTTGTGTAGGGGTGATCTACGGGCATAATGATCGTCTTACAAGATTGGAGATGTTTGATGAGCTCAGATTAAAGTCAGGGAATATAAACAAACCATTGCTTTTGATGGGAGATTTCAATGTAACATTGCATGCAGGGGAAAGAACAGGTGCAACAACATGTGTCCGTAGTATACGAGATTTCTCCAGATGGATTAATGATTTGCAGCTACTTGACATCCCGCTTCATGGTATGAGATTCACCTGGAGAAGAAATGAATCCAAGAGTAGGCTGGACAGATTTCTGTGTGCTGGGGATTGGTTGACAAAATTCCCAAATATGAATTTGTTAGGACTTTGCAGAAGCTTCTCGGATCATAACCCATTGCTCTTAATGATGGAAGTGTTAAACAATTGGGGCCCAAAGCCTTTCAGATACTATGATGCATGGTCCTTACACCCAAAGTTTAAAAGCTTCTTTGTTGATGAATGGCGCAACATTCCTCAAGTTTCACTCCATACCAAGCTCAAGCTGATTAAGGCCCCTCTCAAAACATGGCGCCGACAGAATTTTGATGATATGGACAACAAAATTGCAAACCTTGAAATGGTGGTTCATGAACTGGAAAAGAAGGGAGAAACAAGAATGCTTGACAATTTGGAGATTGCTCGAAGGAATGCCGCAAACAACATGCTCCATCAGTGGCTCATTAGAAGGGAAAGAATATGGCGACAGAGAGCTCGATCTTATGGGTTCAATATGAAAGACCAAAACACAAAGTTCTTTCATGCAGCAACCATGCTCAGAAAAAAGAAACAAGAGATCGCCCATATAAAAATCAATAACAGGTTTATAGAGGGTGCTTAGTATATAAAAGAAAAAGTCCGAGATTTCTTTGTGAGCCGTTTTACAGAAGATGCAAAACCTGATTTTGATTTTAACATGGATAACCACCTCAAAATCTCAGAAGCACAAGCCCAACAACTGGAAATACTCCCATCCAGAGAAGAAATAAAAAATGTAGTGTGGGCTTGTGGAATTGACAAGGCACCGGGTTTCGATGGGTTCAATTTTGGCTTCATTAGGGAAATGTGGGAAGAATTGAAAGAGGATATCTTTGATACTGTTACACAGTTTTTCAGGGAAGGAGGGTCGCTGAGACACCTGAATGTAACTTGGGTCACCTTGATCCCAAAGAAGGAAAGCCCCACAGACATTGAAGATTTTAGGCCGATAAGTATGGTTGGTTGCATCTATAAAATAATTGCAAAAGTCCTTTCCTCCCGTCTCAAGGATGTCATTACTCCTCTCATCGATGAATCACAAAATGCTTTCGTCAGGAATAGGCAAATTTTAGATGGTGTGCTAATAGCAAATGAATCCTTACGATGGCTGAAGAAGAATAGAATCTCAGGAGCATTGATCAAAATTGATTTTAAATCGGCTTATGATTCGTGTAGGAATGCTAATAGATGATCGAATGCAACAAGAGGGGGGGTGAATTGTTGTGTTGTTAGTTTAAGAATTTTTTGCTCAACTTTTTGCGGAATTATATCGAGTAAAGAACAAAACTTAAACTTTTAAAAAAAACGAAACGAAGAATAATAAAAGGAGACAAGAATTTTACGTGGAAACCTTTTGGGCCTAATCAAAAGGAAAAACCACGACCCCCCGGGATTTCAAAATTCTCACTATGTTTAGGCAATTAGTTACAATTACACAAAACAATACTTGCTTCACTTGAAGCTTCTCAATTCTCTAAATGCTTTTCTCAAAGCTTCTCTACTTAGGCCTAATTCTCTTCTCTTCTATTCTCTCCTTCTCTTTCTCTTCTCTCGTTTTTCTCTTCTTCTACCCTTAGACTTCCCACAAGTCTAATTACAACAAAACACTTAATAACCCTTTACAAGGCCAATTCTCATTAAGATCAAAAATAAATAGTTGCTCAAGAAAAATATTATAAATTAATTGGCATTAAAAACTTAGAATATTTTTCTCAATTAATCTCCCTTTTTCTGGACACTCTAGATCAATTGTTTTCTAAACCGTGAATTCCTTCTTTTATAATGGGAACAGCAGACTATGCACTCAGCCCACGTTTACCATGAACTGCACATACCCATGCTTTCCCTTAACTTACTTGCTCCCAAAGAAAATGGAAAGTTAGTTAATAATAGGAGTGGAATGCAACTGCTGCTTGCACATGCACGGTTAAGTCTATACGATCAAAGGAAGTTCCTACTTTGTAGGAGACAAATTCAAAGTAGAGACAAAGTCTCTTGAATTCCGATTTTATAGGAGATAAAAAAGGAATTGATTTTCTCCTTATTTTTAAGCGAGTAAAACTCCTTTTTGCCAATTAATAAATAAACTTAATTAAGCAACTAATTAAATTTAACCTTTTACATTAACTTAAAAACAGAAATAATAAATTTCGTAGTTTCCAGTCAACGTTATTCTCCAGACCTGCTACGTAGGAACAGCGCACTGTCTCCATCTACAATTTTCGTCAGAACTTCAACTATAGGAGCAACAAGCTGTTTTCCAGAGCAATTGCCCAACTACTTGGATATTTGAGACATGTACATCTTCCACGAATCAAGTCATAGGCTTCATCAACGATTCACATTAGATCGGATATATACCTACACAACAATCTCTAATAATATGTTTGTTTATTTAAAGTAAAGTCATCATCAAAACCTTAAGAGGCCAACAAATTCCCCCTTTTTGATGATGGCAAACTTTATAAACAAACTTAAGTGAAAAATAGAGTAAAACATAATACATAGAGCATACTAGAGATTAAAGTAACTCTAATTAACTTAGCAAATCAACTTGTTAGAATATAATTTACCAAGCATTCATAATCAAACATTTTACTCTAACATATCAAATATTTTTTAAAAATTTTTAAAATTAACTCAACTTAAAACTTCAATAAAATAAACTAAGTTAATAAAAACTAACATAAATAAAACTAATCATAATAAAAACTAACATAATACCTATAAAAATAATAATTAACTAATTAAACTAAGAAAACATATATTGTTAAATAAGTTCAATCAGAAAAATCATCTTGAGAACAAATTCACAATTCACAGTGACCATTATACAAACCAGTATTCATGAAGCAACACAAATGATCACTAAACTAGCATAAACACAGCAGCACACAATATCATTCATAAGAATCAATATAAATCAATAAGATATGTAACTGTGCAATCACTGCTCCTGTTAAGTTTGTGCATATCTTCCCCCTTTTGACATCAATCAAAAAGAATTGGAAGGTATCAAATCTCAGCACAAATCATATAGAATTGTTAGTGATGAAAGCAACAAACAACAATAATAAAAGCAAGTGCTATGAACAATAATGAAACCTGCATAGAGTTAATATCTACAGACCATAGAAAATAAAATAAAGAAAAGTAGCAATTGTTCAAGATTACAACCGCCATGTACCCCAGATGGTACAAGGCAAAAAGAGAAATTGTTTGTTAAGTCATACAGCCAGCACATTCTATTAAAAAACAAAGGGGAGAGGGTTAAGGGGCAGTCTCTTCATCGATGTACTCTGTCTGCACCTCTACTGTGTCCAGCTTAGCACCAAGGCGATGTTCCATTTGGGTCAGCTGATCCACAATTGAAGCCAGTGAGACACGAATTTCAGCTTGAAAAGCAATGAAATGAGACTGAAGATCTAGGAGCTTGGAAAGGAGTGAGTCAGAAGGTGCTGCAGGGGTAGGGTCAGCTAAACCAACACCAGGAGAGGATGGAATTGGTGGTGGTGTGAAGTGAATAGGTGATGGAGGTGGTGATAAGGTTTGGGTTGGTGGTGGAGTGGTTGGCTTGGGAGAAGGAGGGTCATTTGAAGTAGGCTCAGGAATGGTTTCAGGAATGGTTTCTGAAGTAACATCATCAACCTTTACTGCCTTACCTTTAGAAGCAAGCCTCTTACTCTTCCTCTGGGTTGCCTTACCCTTCATCAGCTTAGCAATCACGACCTCCTCATCAGTGGAATCTCCTTCCTTTTCTCCTTGTTCCCCCTCAACTTTAGTCTCCTCTTCCTGTTCCCCTTTGTTATCTGCTTCACAGGGAACAGTCCCTTGTTTTACTTCTTCTTTCTTTTCTTTTTCTTTTTCTTTTTCAATCCCTTTTTCTTTCTTTATTTTTATTTCTTTTTCAACTTCCTCTTCCTCTTCTTCTACTTCCACTTCTTCATCATCAGAACCAACAAAAACAACTTCTTCTAGATCATTTATTAATATCCCCTCATCAGTCACTCTCAAATGCAAGTTTTTCAAACAACGAGCACCAATCTTCATATTTGGTCCCATTGGGTACTCCAACCCATCCAATGGCACACCAAATTTACGGAAAATCCAGGTTAACAGTCCCCCATACCCCACAACATTTTTCTTTTCTATACAGTCAGACAAATGTGAAATCATTAAAGATGGAAAATTGATTTTGATTTTATTATCCATGCAATAAATCAACGTTGCATCACGCAAACTCACCTCACTCCTTTTGGAGTTTCGGGGTAAGATGAATCTACGTGCTACATTATACAGCAATTTATGCAGTGGAGACAACACATTATGACTGATTTTACCCTGTTTCTTTTCAATCCCTAAAAATTTGAAAATCGTTTTTTCATTAATGCCTGAGAAAACTATCTTTGAACCAACACTATAAGTATCAAACCCTACATTTGAAATTTTAAACCACTCTGCCAATAAAGAACTGTCAAACTCTATTTTAATGTTCCTAACCACACTGGAACACTTACCACAATCATTTGAGAAGTTTGAAATGAACTCTCTCATGATATTAGGAAAGAGAGAGTTGCAACAGTATTCAGTCATCAAACTTTCCCAATCTTGAAATTTTAAAATGTCATGGAGTTGTGGAAAATAAGTAGAGTCATACCAGAATTTGTCTAGCCCAAATCCAACTGTCATTTCTTTGGCAATCTCCTCGGCACTATCTGGGTCGACTTGCTTCAAACGTTTGGCAGTTTGGGATGATGATTCACTTCTAGGTGTGAATGATTTACGTTTGGGTCGAGCACTGTCAGTGGTTTCTTGTGTGGGTGTTGGTGGTGGTGCATCTTTTAACAATGGGGATGGATGAACAACTTGTAAGGGTGTAGGCTGGTCAGTTTGGTGGGATGAGGACGTTTTCTTACCAGATTTTGATGAGTTCTTGCATGATTTGGGAGTTTTCATGGTTGAATGTTGAAGGTTTGAGGGAGAAGAAGAATAGTTTCTTGTGACAGTTTGTGAAGAGGGAGAAGGATGGTGTGAGTGATTTGATGTCGTACAGGGATTTTAAAGAAGACTGACGGTTACACACGTCCCTTCTCATCAATGCTTTTCATCATTCCTTTGGATATGGAAGGATTGTGTTGTTTGGTGATCAATAACCGTTTCCCTTTAGTTTTAATTTTAGGTTGGCCGTACTAATTTACAAACAATGTGATGATATTATATGAAATCAAAGTAAAATAAAATAATTTTTCGAGAACAAAATGAATTATTATATTATGAAATATGATGGAGAAAATAAGGAACAAATTGCTTTGGTCTGTTTGAATTAACAACATGCAATCGAAAAAATATTCATAGTACAAGATTTATTACGTGTTTACCTGATCCATGCAATAATTGATTTTCAATCAAGATTTTGAGATTGATTCCTAACCTCTACATTTTCATAATGTTTCAAAGGGAAATAAATGCAACTAACTTTAGTGGAGCTTGATCATACCAAGTTCCAGTCTCATCTTTTCATATTGTTCCCTAGGAAGTGGTTTGGTCAGAATATCTGCAACTTGTTCATTAGTGTTAACATGCTTTAATACAATGTTTTTGTGTTCCACATTATCCTTAAGAAAATGATGTCTAATATGTATATGTTTAGCACGTGAATGATGCACTGGATCTTTAGATATACATATGGCACTGGTATTATCACAATAAATAGGAATGCATTCAACTTTAATGCCAAAATCTCTAAGTTGCTGTTTTATCCAAAGCATTTGGGAACAGCAAGCTGCTGCTGCTACGTATTCAGCTTCTGCAGTGGATAATGCAACCGTATTTTGTTTCTTGGAACTCCATGAAACTAAACATGAGCCAAGATATTGTACCATACCTGATGTACTCTTTCTATTTACTAGATCGCCAGCGTAATCTGCATCACTAAAACCCTTTAAATCATAAACATCACTTTTTGGATAAAATAGGGACAAGTCGTCTGTTCCCTTTAGATATCTTAGAATTCTCTTAACAGCTGTGAGATGTGTTTCTTTAGGATTTGATTGGAATCTTGCACATAAACCAACACTAAAAGAAATATCAGGTCTACTTGCAGTTAGATATAATAAAGAGCCTATCATGCCTCTATACATGGTTTGATCTACATTGTTCCCATTTAGGTCTTCATCTAGTCTAACATTGGTTGTCATAGGTGTGTGGTTGGTTTTAGCATTGTTTAGTCCATATTTCTTAAGAAGTTCTTTAATGTATTTTTGTTGATGAATAAAAATACCATTTTCAGTTTGTTTGATTTGCAAACCAAGAAAGAAATTTAATTCTCCCATCATACTCATTTCAAATTCTGTGCCCATAAGGTTAGCAAATTCTTTACACAATGAATCATTAGTAGCACCAAAAATAATGTCATCAACATAAATTTGAACAACCAAAATATGAGAACCTTTATTCTTAAAGAACAAGGTTTTGTCGATTTTTCCTCTTACAAAGTTATTTTGAATCAAAAACTTTGAAAGTCTTTCGTACCATTGTCTAGATGCTTGCTTCAAGCCATAAAGGGCTTTGTCAAGCTTGTAGATATGATTAGGACAAGAGGTATTCTCAAAACCTGGAGGTTGTTCCACAAAAACTTCTTCATCAAGATAACCATTTAAGAAAGCACATTTCACATCCATTTGATATAGTTTAAAATTCATAAATGCAGCAAAAGAAATTAAGATTCTAATAGCCTCTAACCTTGCAACTGGAGCAAAAGTCTCAGTGTAATCAATACCTTCTTGTTGATTATAACCTTTAACCACGAGTCTTGCTTTATTTCTAACAATTATTCCATGTTCATCAAGCTTGTTCCGAAAAACCCATTTCAAACCAATTACTTTCTTGTTTTTCGGTTTGGGTTCCAAGTGCCACACTTTGTTTCTTTCAAACTCGTTTAGTTCATCTTGCATGGAAACTATCCAATCGGAATCCTTTAAAGCTTCCTCGTGATTTTTAGGTTCAAGTGATGAAAGGAACGCAAAATGTGCACAAAAGTTTCTTAATTGAGATCTAGTTTGTGTTCCCTTATTTATATCACTTATAATTGAGTCAAGAGGATGATATCTTTGATATTTCCAAGGCTTAGGCACAAATTCTCTTGAAGGAACAGTAGCATGTTCTTGTTCAGCAACTTGATTGACATTCTGTTCATCTGCTGGATCATTCTGTTCATCTGTGGGAACAGCTGGATTGGGACCAGTTTGCTGGTCCTGTTGTGCTGGCAGTTCCTGGATTGGGTCAGTTTCTTCTGCCTCTTCTTGTATCATCTGTTCATCTGCTGTTTCATGATCTTGCACTTTAATTCCATCTTCATCATCATCTTCCAAGTTTGCAAGACCTATTTTAATGTTACTTGTTTCCTGTTCACTTGTTGAAAAGTTAGTTTCATCAAAGATTATGTGAACAGACTCTTCTACACACATTGTTCTCTTATTGTAAACTCTGTAAGCTTTACTTTGTGATGAATAACCGAGAAACACTGCCTCATCACTTCTTTCATCAAATTTTCCTATATTTCGTTTTCCATTCACATGTACAAAACATTTGCATCCAAACACACGAAAATAGGAGATATTTGGTTTAACACCTTTGAGCAATTCATAAGGTGTCTTTGAAGTGATTGGTCTTATAAGAACACGATTCAATATATAGCATGCAGTATTAACGGCTTCTGCCCAAAAATTCCTAGGTAGACCACTAGCAATCAACATGGTCCTTGCCATTTCTTCTAAGGTCCTATTTTTTCTTTCTACCACACCATTTTGTTGTGGTGTTCTAGGTGCGGAAAAATTGTGATTTATGCCATGTTCATTGCAATAATTCATGAAGTTTGAATTTTCAAACTCTTTTCCATGATCAGACCTAATGTGAACGATTTGATTATTAGTAGATTTTTGCGTTTTATTAGCAAAGGAAACAAACTCATCAAACGCTTCATCTTTGCTTGCTAAAAATAATGTCCAAGTAAATCTACTGTGATCATCAACAACTACAAACACATACTTTTTGCCACTACGGCTTTGTGTTCTCATTGGTCCACATAAATCCATATGAATTAATTCTAATGGTCTAGTGGTAGTCACAACGTTTTTAGATTTAAAGGATGACCTCACTTGTTTCCCTTTAGCACAAGGATCACATACCTCTTCTTTAAGAAATTTTATTGATGGTAATCCTCTAACTAGGTCTTTTGATCTTAATGTGTTTATCAATGAAAAGCTAGCATGACCTAATCGCTTGTGCCAAAGTAGTGGGTCTTCTTCAATAACACTTAAACACGTTAGACTGTTTCTGGGAACAGTGTCCAGGTCCACCACATAGGTGTTCCCTTTTCTGATTCCCTCCAGCACAGGGTCTCCTGTACTGTTCCTAGAAATTATACATTTTTCAGAAGTAAACTTAACAGAGTTACCTTTGTCACAAAATTGAGAAATACTTAACAAATTGTGTTTTAAATTCTCGACCAAAAATACATTATCAATGGCATGGGAACTAGACCTTCCAACCTTTCCTTTGGCAATTATCTCACCCTTCATGTTGTCACCGAAGGTCACTGTTCCCCCATCATAGGCTTCAAGTGAGAGAAACTTAGATTTGTCACCCGTCATATGCTTGGAACACCCACTGTCGAGATACCATGAGTTGTTCCCCCTCACTCGAACCTGCAAAGCAAACTAATGGTTAAGCTTAGGAACCCAGTTAGCCTTGGGTTCCCTGTCGATTACATTTGAATCATGTTTCTCAATCCATATGTTTTCGACATAATTTTTATTTGCTTTGATATGCTGTTCCCTTTTTATACATTGGTGTTTTAGGTGTCCACTTCTACCACAAAAGGAACAGATTTTATTACTAGGGAGATCTACGTATACCTTTTTCTTTTTATCATTCTTAATAAAGCCTAGACCTTCTTTACTCTTGGCTTTAGCATTAAGAATCCATTTGGGAATTTCTTTGATTTTCCCTTTTCCTCTTAAGTTAATTTGATCTTTTAGGAATTTATTTTCCTTATCACTTAATTCTAATTTTAATTTCAATTCTTGGACTTTCGTGCTAAACTCATGAGTGATTTTATCATTTTCAACCGATTTTAATCCTAACAATTTGCTTTGATTTAATTCAATATTAAGAGTGTCAAATTCCTGTTTTAATTTTTCCAACTGTTCTTTTAAAATGATATTCTTATCTAATAAATCAAAAAATCTACTTTGCACATCGATTCTAAAGGAATTAAGATATGAGATATGATCTTTACTTAAGTTAAGATCTTTCTCTAACTGGAGACACTTAGCTGCTTTTTCATCTAGTTTGTCTTGTGTCTCTAACAGTAATTTGATTAATTTATTCTTACTTATGTTGAACTGATATTTAGGGGATGGACCAGAAGACGTTACCTCTTTTTCTTTAGAATCTTCATGAGATGCCATGAGACACAGGTTTGTTGTTTCCTCTTCCACAGGAGCTTCTGTCTCAGCTTCACTCTCCGTATCTCCCCAAGCTGCTACCATTGCTTTTCTAAAGTCAGTCTTGAAGTTTCCCTTCTTATATTGTCTTCCAACTTCTCTTGCTTTTCCCTTGCCCTTCTCATTTTTCCATTGAGGACAATCCTTGATGAAGTGTTCAGTGCTCCCACACTTGTGGCATTCAAAACTTGTCTTCACGTTTGTAGTTCCCTTTTCTTTGTTATTCCTTTGATTACCATACCTTCTGTTCCTGAAGAACTTTTTGAATTTTCTAGCCAACAAAGCTGCTTCCTCTTCACCAGTTTCTGATTCATCACTTTCATCTGCTGCCAGAGCCAGTCCTTTGTTTCGGGAACTGTCAGCTGTTCCCAAATGCAATTCATGAGTCATTAAGGAACCAGCCAGCTCTTCCAGATTAAACTTGGTGAAATCTTTGGACTCCTGGATGGCTGTGACCTTTGCTCTCCAGCGTTCGTCTTGAGGAAGACTTCTGAGTACCTTTCTTACTTGTTCATCAACGGGAATAATTCTTCCAAGAGAGACTAACTCATTCGTAATATTTGTGAACCTAGTGAACATTTCTTGAATGCTTTCCCTAGGTTCCATGACGAATCTTTCATACTTCGACATAAGCAAGTCAATCTTGGATCTTTTTACTTCACTTGTACCTTCATGGGTAACTTCGAGCAGGTCCCAAATCTGCTTTGCGGTTTTGCAACCCATAATTCGATTGTGCTCATTTGGACCAAGCCCACAGTGAAGTAACTTGATAGCAAGAGCGTTCATCTCCATCTTTTGAAAATCTTCCTTTTCATATTCCGTGATTGGCTTTGGAATTACTTCGTTATTGGAATTGATGGTCGTCACCTCAAAGTCTCCAATTTCGATAACTCTCCATACTTGGTAGTTTTCAGCCTTTATGAAGATTTCCATTCTATTTTTCCAGTAGGTATAGAATTTCCCATCAAACATGGGTGGCCTTTGCGTTGAGTACCCTTCTTCCATGCGTTCGTTCATCTTCAGCATCTTGACAGGGAACAGGATACTGCTCTCAGGGTTTCCTGACTATATGAGGAACAGGGCTCTGATACCAATTGTAGGAATGCTAATAGATGATCGAATGCAACAAAAGGGGGGGTGAATTGTTGTGTTGTTAGTTTAAGAATTTTTTGCTCAACTTTTTGCGGAATTATATCGAGTAAAGAACAAAACTTAAACTTTTAAAAAAAACGAAACGAAGAATAATAAAAGGAGACAAGAATTTTACGTGGAAACCTTTTGGGCCTAATCAAAAGGAAAAACCACGACCCCCCGGGATTTCAAAATTCTCACTATGTTTAGGCAATTAGTTACAATTACACAAAACAATACTTGCTTCACTTGAAGCTTCTCAATTCTCTAAATGCTTTTCTCAAAGCTTCTCTACTTAGGCCTAATTCTCTTCTCTTCTATTCTCTCCTTCTCTTTCTCTTCTCTCGTTTTTCTCTTCTTCTACCCTTAGACTTCCCACAAGTCTAATTACAACAAAACACTTAATAACCCTTTACAAGGCCAATTCTCATTAAGATCAAAAATAAATAGTTGCTCAAGAAAAATATTATAAATTAATTGGCATTAAAAACTTAGAATATTTTTCTCAATTAATCTCCCTTTTTCTGGACACTCTAGATCAATTGTTTTCTAAACCGTGAATTCCTTCTTTTATAATGGGAACAGCAGACTATGCACTCAGCCCACGTTTACCATGAACTGCACATACCCATGCTTTCCCTTAACTTACTTGCTCCCAAAGAAAATGGAAAGTTAGTTAATAATAGGAGTGGAATGCAACTGCTGCTTGCACATGCACGGTTAAGTCTATACGATCAAAGGAAGTTCCTACTTTGTAGGAGACAAATTCAAAGTAGAGACAAAGTCTCTTGAATTCCGATTTTATAGGAGATAAAAAAGGAATTGATTTTCTCCTTATTTTTAAGCGAGTAAAACTCCTTTTTGCCAATTAATAAATAAACTTAATTAAGCAACTAATTAAATTTAACCTTTTACATTAACTTAAAAACAGAAATAATAAATTTCGTAGTTTCCAGTCAACGTTATTCTCCAGACCTGCTACGTAGGAACAGCGCACTGTCTCCATCTACAATTTTCGTCAGAACTTCAACTCTAGGAGCAACAAGCTGTTTTCCAGAGCAATTGCCCAACTACTTGGATATTTGAGACATGTACATCTTCCACGAATCAAGTCATAGGCTTCATCAACGATTCACATTAGATCGGATATATACCTACACAACAATCTCTAATAATATGTTTGTTTATTTAAAGTAAAGTCATCATCAAAACCTTAAGAGGCCAACAATTCGATTAGGTGGTCGTTCCTTAGGAAGGTTATGGAAAAGCTAGGATTCGGCAGGAAATGGATTGCTTGGATCATGGAGTGTGTTTCCTCGGCATCAATGTCAATACTTCTAAATGGCTCCCCCCTGCGCCCGTTCAAAATGGAAAAAGGCCTCAGACAAGGTGACCCTCTATCTCCTTATCTTTTCATACTTGTCACTGAAGCTCTTACCTACTTTCTTAAACAAGCACAAGTCATGAACATGATTGAAGATGTAAGCATTGGGAAAGCAAAGGTTAGTCTAAAACATCTTCAATTTGCTGACGATATCCTTTTATTTGCTCCTAAAAATTCATCATGCATCATTAATTATTTTAGAATACTGGATATTTTTGCTCTGATGTCGGGTCTATCCCTCAATTACAACAAGTCAGCTTTTATCTCATGGAGGGTAGATGATTATGATTGGGTAGAGGAAATGGCAAATGTTGTTGGCTGCTTGCATAAACGCCCCCCCTTCACTTATCTCGGTTTTCCACTTGGTGCGAATTTCAGTAAGTACAATACTTGGAAACCGGTTTTGCGGAACATCGAGAACAGATTAGCATCGTGGAAGGTAAGGTTGTTATCAAGAGCTGGTAGATTAACTCTTATTAGAAGCGTGCTCAATAGCCTACCTGTCTATTTTATGAGTCTGTTCAAAATGCCAAAAAAAGTAGCCACGAAAATAGTGAAAATGCAGCGAAGGTTTTTCTGGGGGGGACTCAATGGGGGTCCAAGGTGTTGTCCTACAGTCAAATGGGCTGATATTGAACTGCCAAAGGAAATGGGGGGCCTAGGTGTGGGAAACATACTACACAAAAACATGATTCTCTTATTTAAGTGGTGGTGGAGATTCTCGGAGGCGGATAATACATTGTGGAAAAAGATTATCAAATCGGTTCATGATATGATTGGGGAAAAAGCTTCGATGGATAATTTCAAGAAAGTTAAGTCTGGTATGTGGGCAAGCTTGTTGAGCAATGAGCCGGAAACTGTCAAAATGAGAGCAATCATTCAGGAAGGCATGTGTTTAAGGGTAGGAGATGGTACCTCAATTCTTTTCTGGCATGATAAATGGTGTGAAGTGGGGATCTTAAAGGGTATCTTTCCAAGACTTTTTGCAATATCACTACAAAAGAATTTGCAAATAAGCCAAATGGGAATATGGGAAGGAAACACTTGGGTTTAGAACCTGCTTTGGCGCCGTTTTTTGTACGATTGGGAATCCGATGATGTGCGTTCTCTGCTATTAGTTATTGAGCAAAATGGGCCGAAAAATGGTTCGGAAAGTGGTGTATTGTGGAAAAGGTCTCATGTTGCATCCTACCCCACAAAATGCATTCATGAATCCTTTAATGACTCTCTTGGTGCACCCATTCCCAAATCTCTAGTGTCAATTGTATGGCAACGTTTTATCCCTCCGAGAGCAAGATTAACTGTCTGGCTGGCATATAAAGAGAAGCTGAAAACAGGGGATCTCCTTGTCGAGAAAGGAATTATTTCGCCGCAACATGCACGGTGTCCCTTTTGCAACTCTGAACTGGAATCCAACTCTCACATTCTTTTTACTTGCAGATTTGCTTGGAACACCTGGATGGAAATACTTAGATGGTGGAACCTCTCTGGGCCTCTCCATAGCACATTTTCAAGCTTCAGTACCCAATGGATAGGCTTGATCAGTGGCAAGAAGCGCAAAGACATCTGGGCTCTTTCTCTTGGCTGCGTCATTTGGTCGCTTTGGTATGAAAGGAACAAGATAAAATTCGATGCAAAGACCCCCAATTTTCATAACTTTGTTATGTCGCTGAGAGCAAGAATAGGTACTTGGGCAAAGGAGATGCTTGGTACCACTGGATATGCACCAAATGTTATATTTAATGCAGATTCTTTCATTCTGCAGATTTGAGACCATGATTGTATAATTATATAGACTAAAACTGTTTTAAGTTTGTTTGTTTTGTTTTTTTTGATGGCATGTATGGTGTGTATGGTGTGTATGGTGTTGTGTCCTATCCAGGGTGTGTAAGGTGATTCATACAGTTTCTTGGGGTCGATATGCAGGAGGAGTTTAGTAAGGTGCGTAAACACGCGAAGTTTTCGTGGTTGGCATAGCCCAACCCTTGCTGTCGTGGTCTGTTTCCCCCGCCCCTTTTTTTCCCTTTGGCTTTTTCCCCACTGGGGTTTTTTATGCCGAAGGGTATGGGTGTCGGGTCTTTTCCATATATATTAATTAATTCCGAATTTTCAAAAAAAAAAAAAAAATATATATATATATATATATATATATATATATATATATATATATATATATATATATATATGTGTGTGTGTGTGTGTGTGCGTATATATATATATATATATATATATATATATATATATATATATATATATATATATATATATATATATATATATGTGTGTGTGTGTGTGTGTGTGTGTATATATATATATATATATATATATATATATATATATATATATATATATATATATATATATATATATATATATATATATATATATATATATATATATATATATATATATATATATATATATATATATATATATATATATATATATATATATATATATATATATATATATATATATATATATATATATAAATATGTAAATATAAATATATATGTATTTTTTTTTTTTTTTGAGAATTTTGAATATATATTAATTGGCAGGAAAATCTCCTGTTTTCAGTTTCTCCTTATAAGCTAGCCATACAGTTAATTGAGCTTTCGGTGGGATAAACTTTTGCCATACAACAGACACTAAAGATTTCGGCATTGATGAACCAAGAGATTCATTGAAGATCGCAGCTAGGCATGGCCACGGGGCGGGTTACCCGGAACCGAACCGGTCCCGAACCTCTTGGAACCGGAACCGGAACCGGAACCGTTTGCGACAGGTTCCGAACCGCCCCGAACCGCGAAACCGTGAAACCGCCGGAAAAAAGTCGCCGGAACCGTGAAACCGCCGGAAAAAACCGTCGTGAACCGGGCCAAAAAACCCGCGGGTTGGAACCGGAACCGGTCCGGGAGAACCGGTCCAACGGTTCCATGGAACCGGTTCTGGAACCGGAACCGGGACCGGTCCGGTTGAACCGGCTCAACGGTTCCATGGAACCGGAACCGGGACCGGTCCGGTTGAACCGGCCCACCGGTTCCATGGAACCGTTGAGCCAAACTAGCCGTTACTAGCCGTTAGAGAGCCGTTGGGATATTTCCTATAAATACTCATCAATTTCAATCATTTTCATTCACAACTCATCTCTTCTCCTACTCTTTCTACTTACTCTCTCTACTTAATTCTTTAATTACGCAATTATTCTCTTAATTACATAATTAGTCTTCTAATTATTTCTTAATTTAGTTAGTTACATAATTAATCATTTATTTATTTCTTAATTCTATATTTCTATTTTTACTTCTATACTATCAATCATGTCTTCATTTTTGAAAAAAGCCACAAAAAAAGTTACTAAAGTGGCAAAATCATTAGGAGGTTCCAGTTCCTCCAAAAGAAAGGCCACTTCTACTCCGTCGGTATCAACAACACCCTCCATTAGTAATTATAATTATGAACCTAATTATCCGGAAGGGTACGACCCGGAGTTACATAAATATGCAGAAGAAGTGGAAAGAGATATACAAAGTGTATTGGTCATTAGATACTCCTACACGTTGGGGGTCAACGAACGATTTATTAAGAAAGGCGATTGCTTATCGCCCAGTAATAACACAACTATATAGTGAGTGTACAGATAGTTTCATAGCTGATGAAACTTGGGAATTAGCAATAGGTGTACATAACATATTAGAAGCGTATGACCACGCGACTAAGATTTTTTCTTATGTTTATGAACCGAACGTTCACTTAGTAATAAGTGAATGTATTACTATTTTTTATCACCTACTTAAACATACACAAGAAGATACTAACCCACAATTAAGGCCGATTCTTGCTGATATGATGGAAAAATGGAAATCATATTTTACCGATTTTCCTTATATTTATGGAATCGCAACCATTTTGGACCCACGTTTTAAAACCGAGGTCCTAACCAAAGTAATAGGATTTTATTATCAAGCGTTACATCGCCCGTCTTCCGATGTAGCTTATTATGTCGGAACATGTAAAAAATATTTAGCTGAACTGTATGATTTTTACGCTAGTGTATATAACCCGAAACGCGATATGTCTAGGCGTGCTAGCGTTTTGGCTCGTCCCACTTTCTATAATTCAGTAATTGCTAACATAATGACGCAAGATGATAGTTTTGTAGGATCTTCTTCTTCCTCGACCACATATTTAGAACTAGATAGTTATCTAAAACACCACTTTGAAATAGACCCAAGTGTCTATAATATTTTGGAGTGGTGGAAAGAAAAATCTTTTAAATTTCCCATTTTATCGAGAATTGCAAAGGATATCCTTGCAATTCCCGCGTCCACTATTGCGTCGGAGTCTGCTTTTAGTGCAGGTAGAAGAGTTTTGGATGAAAAGCGATCTCGTCTTGCTC
>NC_080050.1:18514607-18533277 GCF_026212465.1 Amaranthus tricolor | reverse complement strand
ATATATATATATATACATATACATATATATATATATATATATACATATATATATATATATATATATATATATATATATATATATATATATATATACATATATATATATATATATATATATATATATATATATATATATATATATATATATATATATATATATATATATATATATATATATATATATATATACATATATGTATGTGTATATATATATATATATATATATATATATATATATATATATATATATATATATATATATATATATATATATATATATATATATATATATATATATATATATATTGTTGGCCTCTTAAGGTTTTGATGATGACTTTACTTTAAATAAACAAACATATTATTAGAGATTGTTGTGTAGGTATATATCCGATCTAATGTGAATCGTTGATGAAGCCTATGACTTGATTCGTGGAAGATGTACATGTCTCAAATATCCAAGTAGTTGGGCAATTGCTCTGGAAAACAGCTTGTTGCTCCTAGAGTTGAAGTTCTGACGAAAATTGTAGATGGAGACAGTGCGCTGTTCCTACGTAGCAGGTCTGGAGAATAACGTTGACTGGAAACTACGAAATTTATTATTTCTGTTTTTAAGTTAATGTAAAAGGTTAAATTTAATTAGTTGCTTAATTAAGTTTATTTATTAATTGGCAAAAAGGAGTTTTACTCGCTTAAAAATAAGGAGAAAATCAATTCCTTTTTTATCTCCTATAAAATCGGAATTCAAGAGACTTTGTCTCTACTTTGAATTTGTCTCCTACAAAGTAGGAACTTCCTTTGATCGTATAGACTTAACCGTGCATGTGCAAGCAGCAGTTGCATTCCACTCCTATTATTAACTAACTTTCCATTTTCTTTGGGAGCAAGTAAGTTAAGGGAAAGCATGGGTATGTGCAGTTCATGGTAAACGTGGGCTGAGTGCATAGTCTGCTGTTCCCATTATAAAAGAAGGAATTCACGGTTTAGAAAACATTGATCTAGAGTGTCCAGAAAAAGGGAGATTAATTGAGAAAAATATTCTAAGTTTTTAATGCCAATTAATTTATAATATTTTTCTTGAGCAACTATTTATTTTTGATCTTAATGAGAATTGGCCTTGTAAAGGGTTATTAAGTGTTTTGTTGTAATTAGACTTGTGGGAAGTCTAAGGGTAGAAGAAGAGAAAAACGAGAGAAGAGAAAGAGAAGGAGAGAATAGAAGAGAAGAGAATTAGGCCTAAGTAGAGAAGCTTTGAGAAAAGCATTTAGAGAATTGAGAAGCTTCAAGTGAAGCAAGTATTGTTTTGTGTAATTGTAACTAATTGCCTAAACATAGTGAGAATTTTGAAATCTCGGGGGGTCGTGGTTTTTCCTTTTGATTAGGCCCAAAAGGTTTCCACGTAAAATTCTTGTCTCCTTTTATTATTCTTCGTTTCGTTTTTTTTTAAAAGTTTAAGTTTTGTTCTTTACTCGATATAATTCCGCAAAAAGTTGAGCAAAAAATTCTTAAACTAACAACACAACAATTCACCCCCCCTCTTGTTGCATTCGATCATCTATTAGCATTCCTACAATTGGTATCAGAGCCCTGTTCCTCATATAGTCAGGAAACCCTGAGAGCAGTATCCTGTTCCCTGTCAAGATGCTGAAGATGAACGAACGCATGGAAGAAGGGTACTCAACGCAAAGGCCACCCATGTTTGATGGGAAATTCTATACCTACTGGAAAAATAGAATGGAAATCTTCATAAAGGCTGAAAACTACCAAGTATGGAGAGTTATCGAAATTGGAGACTTTGAGGTGACGACCATCAATTCCAATAACGAAGTAATTCCAAAGCCAATCACGGAATATGAAAAGGAAGATTTTCAAAAGATGGAGATGAACGCTCTTGCTATCAAGTTACTTCACTGTGGGCTTGGTCCAAATGAGCACAATCGAATTATGGGTTGCAAAACCGCAAAGCAGATTTGGGACCTGCTCGAAGTTACCCATGAAGGTACAAGTGAAGTAAAAAGATCCAAGATTGACTTGCTTATGTCGAAGTATGAAAGATTCGTCATGGAACCTAGGGAAAGCATTCAAGAAATGTTCACTAGGTTCACAAATATTACGAATGAGTTAGTCTCTCTTGGAAGAATTATTCCCGTTGATGAACAAGTAAGAAAGGTACTCAGAAGTCTTCCTCAAGACGAACGCTGGAGAGCAAAGGTCACAGCCATCCAGGAGTCCAAAGATTTCACCAAGTTTAATCTGGAAGAGCTGGCTGGTTCCTTAATGACCCATGAATTGCATTTGGGAACAGCTGACAGTTCCCGAAACAAAGGACTGGCTCTGGCAGCAGATGAAAGTGATGAATCAGAAACTGGTGAAGAGGAAGCAGCTTTGTTGGCTAGAAAATTCAAAAAGTTCTTCAGGAACAGAAGGTATGGTAATCAAAGGAATAACAAAGAAAAGGGAACTACAAACGTGAAGACAAGTTTTGAATGCCACAAGTGTGGGAGCACTGAACACTTCATCAAGGATTGTCCTCAATGGAAAAATGAGAAGGGCAAGGGAAAAGCAAGAGAAGTTGGAAGACAATATAAGAAGGGAAACTTCAAGACTGACTTTAGAAAAGCAATGGTAGCAGCTTGGGGAGATACGGAGAGTGAAGCTGAGACAGAAGCTCCTGTGGAAGAGGAAACAGCAAACCTGTGTCTCATGGCATCTCATGAAGATTCTAAAGAAAAAGAGGTAACGTCTTCTGGTCCATCCCCTAAATATCAGTTCAACATAAGTAAGAATAAATTAATCAAATTACTGTTAGAGACACAAGACAAACTAGATGAAAAAGCAGCTAAGTGTCTCCAGTTAGAGAAAGATCTTAACTTAAGTAAAGATCATATCTCATATCTTAATTCCTTTAGAATCGATGTGCAAAGTAGATTTTTTGATTTATTAGATAAGAATATCATTTTAAAAGAACAGTTGGAAAAATTAAAACAGGAATTTGACACTCTTAATATTGAATTAAATCAAAGCAAATTGTTAGGATTAAAATCGGTTGAAAATGATAAAATCACTCATGAGTTTAGCACGAAAGTCCAAGAATTGAAATTAAAATTAGAATTAAGTGATAAGGAAAATAAATTCCTAAAAGATCAAATTAACTTAAGAGGAAAAGGGAAAATCAAAGAAATTCCCAAATGGATTCTTAATGCTAAAACCAAGAGTAAAGAAGGTCTAGGCTTTATTAAGAATGATAAAAAGAAAAAGGTATACGTAGATCTCCCTAGTAATAAAATCTGTTCCTTTTGTGGTAGAAGTGGACACCTAAAACACCAATGTATAAAAAGGGAACAGCATATCAAAGCAAATAAAAATTATGTCGAAAACATATGGATTGAGAAACATGATTCAAATGTAATCGACAGGGAACCCAAGGCTAACTGGGTTCCTAAGCTTAACCATTAGTTTGCTTTGCAGGTTCGAGTGAGGGGGAACAACTCATGGTATCTCGACAGTGGGTGTTCCAAGCATATGACGGGTGACAAATCTAAGTTTCTCTCACTTGAAGCCTATGATGGGGGAACAGTGACCTTCGGTGACAACATGAAGGGTGAGATAATTGCCAAAGGAAAGGTTGGAAGGTCTAGTTCCCATGCCATTGATAATGTATTTTTGGTCGAGAATTTAAAACACAATTTGTTAAGTATTTCTCAATTTTGTGACAAAGGTAACTCTGTTAAGTTTACTTCTGAAAAATGTATAATTTCTAGGAACAGTACAGGAGACCCTGTGCTGGAGGGAATCAGAAAAGGGAACACCTATGTGGTGGACCTGGACACTGTTCCCAGAAACAGTCTAACGTGTTTAAGTGTTATTGAAGAAGACCCACTACTTTGGCACAAGCGATTAGGTCATGCTAGCTTTTCATTGATAAACACATTAAGATCAAAAGACCTAGTTAGAGGATTACCATCAATAAAATTTCTTAAAGAAGAGGTATGTGATCCTTGTGCTAAAGGGAAACAAGTGAGGTCATCCTTTAAATCTAAAAACGTTGTGACTACCACTAGACCATTAGAATTAATTCATATGGATTTATGTGGACCAATGAGAACACAAAGCCGTAGTGGCAAAAAGTATGTGTTTGTAGTTGTTGATGATCACAGTAGATTTACTTGGACATTATTTTTAGCAAGCAAAGATGAAGCGTTTGATGAGTTTGTTTCCTTTGCTAATAAAACGCAAAAATCTACTAATAATCAAATCGTTCACATTAGGTCTGATCATGGAAAAGAGTTTGAAAATTCAAACTTCATGAATTATTGCAATGAACATGGCATAAATCACAATTTTTCCGCACCTAGAACACCACAACAAAATGGTGTGGTAGAAAGAAAAAATAGGACCTTAGAAGAAATGGCAAGGACCATGTTGATTGCTAGTGGTCTACCTAGGAATTTTTGGGCAGAAGCCGTTAATACTGCATGCTATATATTGAATCGTGTTCTTATAAGACCAATCACTTCAAAGACACCTTATGAATTGCTCAAAGGTGTTAAACCAAATATCTCCTATTTTCGTGTGTTTGGATGCAAATGTTTTGTACATGTGAATGGAAAACGAAATATAGGAAAATTTGATGAAAGAAGTGATGAGGCAGTGTTTCTCGGTTATTCATCACAAAGTAAAGCTTACAGAGTTTACAATAAGAGAACAATGTGTGTAGAAGAGTCTGTTCACATAATCTTTGATGAAACTAACTTTTCAACAAGTGAACAGGAAACAAGTAACATTAAAATAGGTCTTGCAAACTTGGAAGATGATGATGAAGATGGAATTAAAGTGCAAGATCATGAAACAGCAGATGAACAGATGATACAAGAAGAGGCAGAAGAAACTGACCCAATCCAGGAACTGCCAGCACAACAGGACCAGCAAACTGGTCCCAATCCAGCTGTTCCCACAGATGAACAGAATGATCCAGCAGATGAACAGAATGTCAATCAAGTTGCTGAACAAGAACATGCTACTGTTCCTTCAAGAGAATTTGTGCCTAAGCCTTGGAAATATCAAAGATATCATCCTCTTGACTCAATTATAAGTGATATAAATAAGGGAACACAAACTAGATCTCAATTAAGAAACTTTTGTGCACATTTTGCGTTCCTTTCATCACTTGAACCTAAAAATCACGAGGAAGCTTTAAAGGATTCCGATTGGATAGTTGCCATGCAAGATGAACTAAACGAGTTTGAAAGAAACAAAGTGTGGCACTTGGAACCCAAACCGAAAAACAAGAAAGTAATTGGTTTGAAATGGGTTTTTCGGAACAAGCTTGATGAACATGGAATAATTGTTAGAAATAAAGCAAGACTCGTGGTTAAAGGTTATAATCAACAAGAAGGTATTGATTACACTGAGACTTTTGCTCCAGTTGCAAGGTTAGAGGCTATTAGAATCTTAATTTCTTTTGCTGCATTTATGAATTTTAAACTATATCAAATGGATGTGAAATGTGCTTTCTTAAATGGTTATCTTGATGAAGAAGTTTTTGTGGAACAACCTCCAGGTTTTGAGAATACCTCTTGTCCTAATCATATCTACAAGCTTGACAAAGCCCTTTATGGCTTGAAGCAAGCACCTAGACAATGGTACGAAAGACTTTCAAAGTTTTTGATTCAAAATAACTTTGTAAGAGGAAAAATCGACAAAACCTTGTTCTTTAAGAATAAAGGTTCTCATATTTTGGTTGTTCAAATTTATGTTGATGACATTATTTTTGGTGCTACTAATGATTCATTGTGTAAAGAATTTGCTAACCTTATGGGCACAGAATTTGAAATGAGTATGATGGGAGAATTAAATTTCTTTCTTGGTTTGCAAATCAAACAAACTGAAAATGGTATTTTTATTCATCAACAAAAATACATTAAAGAACTTCTTAAGAAATATGGACTAAACAATGCTAAAACCAACCACACACCTATGGCAACCAATGTTAGACTAGATGAAGACCTAAATGGGAACAATGTAGATCAAACCATGTATAGAGGCATGATAGGCTCTTTATTATATCTAACTGCAAGTAGACCTGATATTTCTTTTAGTGTTGGTTTATGTGCAAGATTCCAATCAAATCCTAAAGAAACACATCTCACAGCTGTTAAGAGAATTCTAAGATATCTAAAGGGAACAGACGACTTGTCCCTATTTTATCCAAAAAGTGATGTTTATGATTTAAAGGGTTTTAGTGATGCAGATTACGCTGGCGATCTAGTAAATAGAAAGAGTACATCAGGTATGGTACAATATCTTGGCTCATGTTTAGTTTCATGGAGTTCCAAGAAACAAAATACGGTTGCATTATCCACTGCAGAAGCTGAATACGTAGCAGCAGCAGCTTGCTGTTCCCAAATGCTTTGGATAAAACAGCAACTTAGAGATTTTGGCATTAAAGTTGAATGCATTCCTATTTATTGTGATAATACCAGTGCCATATGTATATCTAAAGATCCAGTGCATCATTCACGTGCTAAACATATACATATTAGACATCATTTTCTTAAGGATAATGTGGAACACAAAAACATTGTATTAAAGCATGTTAACACTAATGAACAAGTTGCAGATATTCTGACCAAACCACTTCCTAGGGAACAATATGAAAAGATGAGACTGGAACTTGGTATGATCAAGCTCCACTAAAGTTAGTTGCATTTATTTCCCTTTGAAACATTATGAAAATGAAGAGGTTAGGAATCAATCTCAAAATCTTGATTGAAAATCAATTATTGCATGGATCAGGTAAACACGTAATAAATCTTGTACTATGAATATTTTTTCGATTGCATGTTGTTAATTCAAACAGACCAAAGCAATTTGTTCCTTATTTTCTCCATCATATTTCATAATATAATAATTCATTTTGTTCTCGAAAAATTATTTTATTTTACTTTGATTTCATATAATATCATCACATTGTTTGTAAATTAGTACGGCCAACCTAAAATTAAAACTAAAGGGAAACGGTTATTGATCACCAAACAACACAATCCTTCCATATCCAAAGGAATGATGAAAAGCATTGATGAGAAGGGACGTGTGTAACCGTCAGTCTTCTTTAAAATCCCTGTACGACATCAAATCACTCACACCATCCTTCTCCCTCTTCACAAACCGTCACAAGAAACTATTCTTCTTCTCCCTCAAACCTTCAACATTCAACCATGAAAACTCCCAAATCATGCAAGAACTCATCAAAATCTGGTAAGAAAACGTCCTCATCCCACCAAACTGACCAGCCTACACCCTTACAAGTTGTTCATCCATCCCCATTATTAAAAGATGCACCACCACCAACACCCACACAAGAAACCACTGACAGTGCTCGACCCAAACGTAAATCATTCACACCTAGAAGTGAATCATCATCCCAAACTGCCAAACGTTTGAAGCAAGTCGACCCAGATAGTGCCGAGGAGATTGCCAAAGAAATGACAGTTGGATTTGGGCTAGACAAATTCTGGTATGACTCTACTTATTTTCCACAACTCCATGACATTTTAAAATTTCAAGATTGGGAAAGTTTGATGACTGAATACTGTTGCAACTCTCTCTTTCCTAATATCATGAGAGAGTTCATTTCAAACTTCTCAAATGATTGTGGTAAGTGTTCCAGTGTGGTTAGGAACATTAAAATAGAGTTTGATAGTGCTTTATTGGCAGAGTGGTTTAAAATTTCAAATGTAGGGTTTGATACTTATAGTGTTGGTTCAAAGATAGTTTTCTCAGGCATTAATGAAAAAACGATTTTCAAATTTTTAGGGATTGAAAAGAAACAGGGTAAAATCAGTCATAATGTGTTGTCTCCACTGCATAAATTGCTGTATAATGTAGCACGTAGATTCATCTTACCCCGAAACTCCAAAGGAGTGAGGTGAGTTTGCGTGATGCAACATTGATTTATTGCATGGATAATAAAATCAAAATCAATTTTCCATCTTTAATGATTTCACATTTGTCTGACTGTATAGAAAAGAAAAATGTTGTGGGGTATGGGGGACTGTTAACCTGGATTTTCCGTAAATTTGGTGTGCCATTGGATGGGTTGGAGTACCCAATGGGACCAAATATGAAGATTGGTGCTCGTTGTTTGAAAAACTTGCATTTGAGAGTGACTGATGAGGGGATATTAATAAATGATCTAGAAGAAGTTGTTTTTGTTGGTTCTAATGATGAAGAAGTGGAAGTAGAAGAAGAGGAAGAGGAAGTTGAAAAAGAAATAAAAATAAAGAAAGAAAAAGGGATTGAAAAAGAAAAAGAAAAAGAAAAGAAAGAAGAAGTAAAACAAGGGACTGTTCCCTGTGAAGCAGATAACAAAGGGGAACAGGAAGAGGAGACTAAAGTTGAGGGGGAACAAGGAGAAAAGGAAGGAGATTCCACTGATGAGGAGGTCGTGATTGCTAAGCTGATGAAGGGTAAGGCAACCCAGAGGAAGAGTAAGAGGCTTGCTTCTAAAGGTAAGGCAGTAAAGGTTGATGATGTTACTTCAGAAACCATTCCTGAAACCATTCCTGAGCCTACTTCAAATGACCCTCCTTCTCCCAAACCAACCACTCCACCACCAACCCAAACCTTATCACCACCTCCATCACCTATTCACTTCACACCACCACCAATTCCATCCTCTCCTGGTGTTGGTTTAGCTGACCCTACCCCTGCAGCACCTTCTGACTCACTCCTTTCCAAGCTCCTAGATCTTCAGTCTCATTTCATTGCTTTTCAAGCTGAAATTCGTGTCTCACTGGCTTCAATTGTGGATCAGCTGACCCAAATGGAACATCGCCTTGGTGCTAAGCTGGACACAGTAGAGGTGCAGACAGAGTACATCGATGAAGAGACTGCCCCTTAACCCTCTCCCCTTTGTTTTTTAATAGAATGTGCTGGCTGTATGACTTAACAAACAATTTCTCTTTTTGCCTTGTACCATCTGGGGTACATGGCGGTTGTAATCTTGAACAATTGCTACTTTTCTTTATTTTATTTTCTATGGTCTGTAGATATTAACTCTATGCAGGTTTCATTATTGTTCATAGCACTTGCTTTTATTATTGTTGTTTGTTGCTTTCATCACTAACAATTCTATATGATTTGTGCTGAAATTTGATACCTTCCAATTCTTTTTGATTGATGTCAAAAGGGGGAAGATATGCACAAACTTAACAGGAGCAGTGATTGCACAGTTACATATCTTATTGATTTATATTGATTCTTATGAATGATATTGTGTGCTGCTGTGTTTATGCTAGTTTAGTGATCATTTGTGTTGCTTCATGAATACTGGTTTGTATAATGGTCACTGTGAATTGTGAATTTGTTCTCAAGATGATTTTTCTGATTGAACTTATTTAACAATATATGTTTTCTTAGTTTAATTAGTTAATTATTATTTTTATAGGTATTATGTTAGTTTTTATTATGATTAGTTTTATTTATGTTAGTTTTTATTAACTTAGTTTATTTTATTGAAGTTTTAAGTTGAGTTAATTTTAAAAATTTTTAAAAAATATTTGATATGTTAGAGTAAAATGTTTGATTATGAATGCTTGGTAAATTATATTCTAACAAGTTGATTTGCTAAGTTAATTAGAGTTACTTTAATCTCTAGTATGCTCTATGTATTATGTTTTACTCTATTTTTCACTTAAGTTTGTTTATAAAGTTTGCCATCATCAAAAAGGGGGAATTTGTTGGCCTCTTAAGGTTTTGATGATGACTTTACTTTAAATAAACAAACATATTATTAGAGATTGTTGTGTAGGTATATATCCGATCTAATGTGAATCGTTGATGAAGCCTATGACTTGATTCGTGGAAGATGTACATGTCTCAAATATCCAAGTAGTTGGGCAATTGCTCTGGAAAACAGCTTGTTGCTCCTAGAGTTGAAGTTCTGACGAAAATTGTAGATGGAGACAGTGCGCTGTTCCTACGTAGCAGGTCTGGAGAATAACGTTGACTGGAAACTACGAAATTTATTATTTCTGTTTTTAAGTTAATGTAAAAGGTTAAATTTAATTAGTTGCTTAATTAAGTTTATTTATTAATTGGCAAAAAGGAGTTTTACTCGCTTAAAAATAAGGAGAAAATCAATTCCTTTTTTATCTCCTATAAAATCGGAATTCAAGAGACTTTGTCTCTACTTTGAATTTGTCTCCTACAAAGTAGGAACTTCCTTTGATCGTATAGACTTAACCGTGCATGTGCAAGCAGCAGTTGCATTCCACTCCTATTATTAACTAACTTTCCATTTTCTTTGGGAGCAAGTAAGTTAAGGGAAAGCATGGGTATGTGCAGTTCATGGTAAACGTGGGCTGAGTGCATAGTCTGCTGTTCCCATTATAAAAGAAGGAATTCACGGTTTAGAAAACATTGATCTAGAGTGTCCAGAAAAAGGGAGATTAATTGAGAAAAATATTCTAAGTTTTTAATGCCAATTAATTTATAATATTTTTCTTGAGCAACTATTTATTTTTGATCTTAATGAGAATTGGCCTTGTAAAGGGTTATTAAGTGTTTTGTTGTAATTAGACTTGTGGGAAGTCTAAGGGTAGAAGAAGAGAAAAACGAGAGAAGAGAAAGAGAAGGAGAGAATAGAAGAGAAGAGAATTAGGCCTAAGTAGAGAAGCTTTGAGAAAAGCATTTAGAGAATTGAGAAGCTTCAAGTGAAGCAAGTATTGTTTTGTGTAATTGTAACTAATTGCCTAAACATAGTGAGAATTTTGAAATCCCGGGGGGTCGTGGTTTTTCCTTTTGATTAGGCCCAAAAGGTTTCCACGTAAAATTCTTGTCTCCTTTTATTATTCTTCGTTTCGTTTTTTTTTAAAAGTTTAAGTTTTGTTCTTTACTCGATATACTTCCGCAAAAAGTTGAGCAAAAAATTCTTAAACTAACAACACAACAATTCACCCCCCCTCTTGTTGCATTCGATCATCTATTAGCATTCCTACAATTGGTATCAGAGCCCTGTTCCTCATATAGTCAGGAAACCCTGAGAGCAGTATCCTGTTCCCTGTCAAGATGCTGAAGATGAACGAACGCATGGAAGAAGGGTACTCAACGCAAAGGCCACCCATGTTTGATGGGAAATTCTATACCTACTGGAAAAATAGAATGGAAATCTTCATAAAGGCTGAAAACTACCAAGTATGGAGAGTTATCGAAATTGGAGACTTTGAGGTGACGACCATCAATTCCAATAACGAAGTAATTCCAAAGCCAATCACGGAATATGAAAAGGAAGATTTTCAAAAGATGGAGATGAACGCTCTTGCTATCAAGTTACTTCACTGTGGGCTTGGTCCAAATGAGCACAATCGAATTATGGGTTGCAAAACCGCAAAGCAGATTTGGGACCTGCTCGAAGTTACCCATGAAGGTACAAGTGAAGTAAAAAGATCCAAGATTGACTTGCTTATGTCGAAGTATGAAAGATTCGTCATGGAACCTAGGGAAAGCATTCAAGAAATGTTCACTAGGTTCACAAATATTACGAATGAGTTAGTCTCTCTTGGAAGAATTATTCCCGTTGATGAACAAGTAAGAAAGGTACTCAGAAGTCTTCCTCAAGACGAACGCTGGAGAGCAAAGGTCACAGCCATCCAGGAGTCCAAAGATTTCACCAAGTTTAATCTGGAAGAGCTGGCTGGTTCCTTAATGACCCATGAATTGCATTTGGGAACAGCTGACAGTTCCCGAAACAAAGGACTGGCTCTGGCAGCAGATGAAAGTGATGAATCAGAAACTGGTGAAGAGGAAGCAGCTTTGTTGGCTAGAAAATTCAAAAAGTTCTTCAGGAACAGAAGGTATGGTAATCAAAGGAATAACAAAGAAAAGGGAACTACAAACGTGAAGACAAGTTTTGAATGCCACAAGTGTGGGAGCACTGAACACTTCATCAAGGATTGTCCTCAATGGAAAAATGAGAAGGGCAAGGGAAAAGCAAGAGAAGTTGGAAGACAATATAAGAAGGGAAACTTCAAGACTGACTTTAGAAAAGCAATGGTAGCAGCTTGGGGAGATACGGAGAGTGAAGCTGAGACAGAAGCTCCTGTGGAAGAGGAAACAGCAAACCTGTGTCTCATGGCATCTCATGAAGATTCTAAAGAAAAAGAGGTAACGTCTTCTGGTCCATCCCCTAAATATCAGTTCAACATAAGTAAGAATAAATTAATCAAATTACTGTTAGAGACACAAGACAAACTAGATGAAAAAGCAGCTAAGTGTCTCCAGTTAGAGAAAGATCTTAACTTAAGTAAAGATCATATCTCATATCTTAATTCCTTTAGAATCGATGTGCAAAGTAGATTTTTTGATTTATTAGATAAGAATATCATTTTAAAAGAACAGTTGGAAAAATTAAAACAGGAATTTGACACTCTTAATATTGAATTAAATCAAAGCAAATTGTTAGGATTAAAATCGGTTGAAAATGATAAAATCACTCATGAGTTTAGCACGAAAGTCCAAGAATTGAAATTAAAATTAGAATTAAGTGATAAGGAAAATAAATTCCTAAAAGATCAAATTAACTTAAGAGGAAAAGGGAAAATCAAAGAAATTCCCAAATGGATTCTTAATGCTAAAGCCAAGAGTAAAGAAGGTCTAGGCTTTATTAAGAATGATAAAAAGAAAAAGGTATACGTAGATCTCCCTAGTAATAAAATCTGTTCCTTTTGTGGTAGAAGTGGACACCTAAAACACCAATGTATAAAAAGGGAACAGCATATCAAAGCAAATAAAAATTATGTCGAAAACATATGGATTGAGAAACATGATTCAAATGTAATCGACAGGGAACCCAAGGCTAACTGGGTTCCTAAGCTTAACCATTAGTTTGCTTTGCAGGTTCGAGTGAGGGGGAACAACTCATGGTATCTCGACAGTGGGTGTTCCAAGCATATGACGGGTGACAAATCTAAGTTTCTCTCACTTGAAGCCTATGATGGGGGAACAGTGACCTTCGGTGACAACATGAAGGGTGAGATAATTGCCAAAGGAAAGGTTGGAAGGTCTAGTTCCCATGCCATTGATAATGTATTTTTGGTCGAGAATTTAAAACACAATTTGTTAAGTATTTCTCAATTTTGTGACAAAGGTAACTCTGTTAAGTTTACTTCTGAAAAATGTATAATTTCTAGGAACAGTACAGGAGACCCTGTGCTGGAGGGAATCAGAAAAGGGAACACCTATGTGGTGGACCTGGACACTGTTCCCAGAAACAGTCTAACGTGTTTAAGTGTTATTGAAGAAGACCCACTACTTTGGCACAAGCGATTAGGTCATGCTAGCTTTTCATTGATAAACACATTAAGATCAAAAGACCTAGTTAGAGGATTACCATCAATAAAATTTCTTAAAGAAGAGGTATGTGATCCTTGTGCTAAAGGGAAACAAGTGAGGTCATCCTTTAAATCTAAAAACGTTGTGACTACCACTAGACCATTAGAATTAATTCATATGGATTTATGTGGACCAATGAGAACACAAAGCCGTAGTGGCAAAAAGTATGTGTTTGTAGTTGTTGATGATCACAGTAGATTTACTTGGACATTATTTTTAGCAAGCAAAGATGAAGCGTTTGATGAGTTTGTTTCCTTTGCTAATAAAACGCAAAAATCTACTAATAATAAAATCGTTCACATTAGGTCTGATCATGGAAAAGAGTTTGAAAATTCAAACTTCATGAATTATTGCAATGAACATGGCATAAATCACAATTTTTCCGCACCTAGAACACCACAACAAAATGGTGTGGTAGAAAGAAAAAATAGGACCTTAGAAGAAATGGCAAGGACCATGTTGATTGCTAGTGGTCTACCTAGGAATTTTTGGGCAGAAGCCGTTAATACTGCATGCTATATATTGAATCGTGTTCTTATAAGACCAATCACTTCAAAGACACCTTATGAATTGCTCAAAGGTGTTAAACCAAATATCTCCTATTTTCGTGTGTTTGGATGCAAATGTTTTGTACATGTGAATGGAAAACGAAATATAGGAAAATTTGATGAAAGAAGTGATGAGGCAGTGTTTCTCGGTTATTCATCACAAAGTAAAGCTTACAGAGTTTACAATAAGAGAACAATGTGTGTAGAAGAGTCTGTTCACATAATCTTTGATGAAACTAACTTTTCAACAAGTGAACAGGAAACAAGTAACATTAAAATAGGTCTTGCAAACTTGGAAGATGATGATGAAGATGGAATTAAAGTGCAAGATCATGAAACAGCAGATGAACAGATGATACAAGAAGAGGCAGAAGAAACTGACCCAATCCAGGAACTGCCAGCACAACAGGACCAGCAAACTGGTCCCAATCCAGCTGTTCCCACAGATGAACAGAATGATCCAGCAGATGAACAGAATGTCAATCAAGTTGCTGAACAAGAACATGCTACTGTTCCTTCAAGAGAATTTGTGCCTAAGCCTTGGAAATATCAAAGATATCATCCTCTTGACTCAATTATAAGTGATATAAATAAGGGAACACAAACTAGATCTCAATTAAGAAACTTTTGTGCACATTTTGCGTTCCTTTCATCACTTGAACCTAAAAATCACGAGGAAGCTTTAAAGGATTCCGATTGGATAGTTGCCATGCAAGATGAACTAAACGAGTTTGAAAGAAACAAAGTGTGGCACTTGGAACCCAAACCGAAAAACAAGAAAGTAATTGGTTTGAAATGGGTTTTTCGGAACAAGCTTGATGAACATGGAATAATTGTTAGAAATAAAGCAAGACTCGTGGTTAAAGGTTATAATCAACAAGAAGGTATTGATTACACTGAGACTTTTGCTCCAGTTGCAAGGTTAGAGGCTATTAGAATCTTAATTTCTTTTGCTGCATTTATGAATTTTAAACTATATCAAATGGATGTGAAATGTGCTTTCTTAAATGGTTATCTTGATGAAGAAGTTTTTGTGGAACAACCTCCAGGTTTTGAGAATACCTCTTGTCCTAATCATATCTACAAGCTTGACAAAGCCCTTTATGGCTTGAAGCAAGCACCTAGACAATGGTACGAAAGACTTTCAAAGTTTTTGATTCAAAATAACTTTGTAAGAGGAAAAATCGACAAAACCTTGTTCTTTAAGAATAAAGGTTCTCATATTTTGGTTGTTCAAATTTATGTTGATGACATTATTTTTGGTGCTACTAATGATTCATTGTGTAAAGAATTTGCTAACCTTATGGGCACAGAATTTGAAATGAGTATGATGGGAGAATTAAATTTCTTTCTTGGTTTGCAAATCAAACAAACTGAAAATGGTATTTTTATTCATCAACAAAAATACATTAAAGAACTTCTTAAGAAATATGGACTAAACAATGCTAAAACCAACCACACACCTATGGCAACCAATGTTAGACTAGATGAAGACCTAAATGGGAACAATGTAGATCAAACCATGTATAGAGGCATGATAGGCTCTTTATTATATCTAACTGCAAGTAGACCTGATATTTCTTTTAGTGTTGGTTTATGTGCAAGATTCCAATCAAATCCTAAAGAAACACATCTCACAGCTGTTAAGAGAATTCTAAGATATCTAAAGGGAACAGACGACTTGTCCCTATTTTATCCAAAAAGTGATGTTTATGATTTAAAGGGTTTTAGTGATGCAGATTACGCTGGCGATCTAGTAAATAGAAAGAGTACATCAGGTATGGTACAATATCTTGGCTCATGTTTAGTTTCATGGAGTTCCAAGAAACAAAATACGGTTGCATTATCCACTGCAGAAGCTGAATACGTAGCAGCAGCAGCTTGCTGTTCCCAAATGCTTTGGATAAAACAGCAACTTAGAGATTTTGGCATTAAAGTTGAATGCATTCCTATTTATTGTGATAATACCAGTGCCATATGTATATCTAAAGATCCAGTGCATCATTCACGTGCTAAACATATACATATTAGACATCATTTTCTTAAGGATAATGTGGAACACAAAAACATTGTATTAAAGCATGTTAACACTAATGAACAAGTTGCAGATATTCTGACCAAACCACTTCCTAGGGAACAATATGAAAAGATGAGACTGGAACTTGGTATGATCAAGCTCCACTAAAGTTAGTTGCATTTATTTCCCTTTGAAACATTATGAAAATGAAGAGGTTAGGAATCAATCTCAAAATCTTGATTGAAAATCAATTATTGCATGGATCAGGTAAACACGTAATAAATCTTGTACTATGAATATTTTTTCGATTGCATGTTGTTAATTCAAACAGACCAAAGCAATTTGTTCCTTATTTTCTCCATCATATTTCATAATATAATAATTCATTTTGTTCTCGAAAAATTATTTTATTTTACTTTGATTTCATATAATATCATCACATTGTTTGTAAATTAGTACGGCCAACCTAAAATTAAAACTAAAGGGAAACGGTTATTGATCACCAAACAACACAATCCTTCCATATCCAAAGGAATGATGAAAAGCATTGATGAGAAGGGACGTGTGTAACCGTCAGTCTTCTTTAAAATCCCTGTACGACATCAAATCACTCACACCATCCTTCTCCCTCTTCACAAACCGTCACAAGAAACTATTCTTCTTCTCCCTCAAACCTTCAACATTCAACCATGAAAACTCCCAAATCATGCAAGAACTCATCAAAATCTGGTAAGAAAACGTCCTCATCCCACCAAACTGACCAGCCTACACCCTTACAAGTTGTTCATCCATCCCCATTGTTAAAAGATGCACCACCACCAACACCCACACAAGAAACCACTGACAGTGCTCGACCCAAACGTAAATCATTCACACCTAGAAGTGAATCATCATCCCAAACTGCCAAACGTTTGAAGCAAGTCGACCCAGATAGTGCCGAGGAGATTGCCAAAGAAATGACAGTTGGATTTGGGCTAGACAAATTCTGGTATGACTCTACTTATTTTCCACAACTCCATGACATTTTAAAATTTCAAGATTGGGAAAGTTTGATGACTGAATACTGTTGCAACTCTCTCTTTCCTAATATCATGAGAGAGTTCATTTCAAACTTCTCAAATGATTGTGGTAAGTGTTCCAGTGTGGTTAGGAACATTAAAATAGAGTTTGACAGTGCTTTATTGGCAGAGTGGTTTAAAATTTCAAATGTAGGGTTTGATACTTATAGTGTTGGTTCAAAGATAGTTTTCTCAGGCATTAATGAAAAAACGATTTTCAAATTTTTAGGGATTGAAAAGAAACAGGGTAAAATCAGTCATAATGTGTTGTCTCCACTGCATAAATTGCTGTATAATGTAGCACGTAGATTCATCTTACCCCGAAACTCCAAAAGGAGTGAGGTGAGTTTGCGTGATGCAACATTGATTTATTGCATGGATAATAAAATCAAAATCAATTTTCCATCTTTAATGATTTCACATTTGTCTGACTGTATAGAAAAGAAAAATGTTGTGGGGTATGGGGGACTGTTAACCTGGATTTTCCGTAAATTTGGTGTGCCATTGGATGGGTTGGAGTACCCAATGGGACCAAATATGAAGATTGGTGCTCGTTGTTTGAAAAACTTGCATTTGAGAGTGACTGATGAGGGGATATTAATAAATGATCTAGAAGAAGTTGTTTTTGTTGGTTCTAATGATGAAGAAGTGGAAGTAGAAGAAGAGGAAGAGGAAGTTGAAAAAGAAATAAAAATAAAGAAAGAAAAAGGGATTGAAAAAGAAAAAGAAAAAGAAAAGAAAGAAGAAGTAAAACAAGGGACTGTTCCCTGTGAAGCAGATAACAAAGGGGAACAGGAAGAGGAGACTAAAGTTGAGGGGGAACAAGGAGAAAAGGAAGGAGATTCCACTGATGAGGAGGTCGTGATTGCTAAGCTGATGAAGGGTAAGGCAACCCAGAGGAAGAGTAAGAGGCTTGCTTCTAAAGGTAAGGCAGTAAAGGTTGATGATGTTACTTCAGAAACCATTCCTGAAACCATTCCTGAGCCTACTTCAAATGACCCTCCTTCTCCCAAACCAACCACTCCACCACCAACCCAAACCTTATCACCACCTCCATCACCTATTCACTTCACACCACCACCAATTCCATCCTCTCCTGGTGTTGGTTTAGCTGACCCTACCCCTGCAGCACCTTCTGACTCACTCCTTTCCAAGCTCCTAGATCTTCAGTCTCATTTCATTGCTTTTCAAGCTGAAATTTGTGTCTCACTGGCTTCAATTGTGGATCAGCTGACCCAAATGGAACATCGCCTTGGTGCTAAGCTGGACACAGTAGAGGTGCAGACAGAGTACATCGATGAAGAGACTGCCCCTTAACCCTCTCCCCTTTGTTTTTTAATAGAATGTGCTGGCTGTATGACTTAACAAACAATTTCTCTTTTTGCCTTGTACCATCTGGGGTACATGGCGGTTGTAATCTTGAACAATTGCTACTTTTCTTTATTTTATTTTCTATGGTCTGTAGATATTAACTCTATGCAGGTTTCATTATTGTTCATAGCACTTGCTTTTATTATTGTTGTTTGTTGCTTTCATCACTAACAATTCTATATGATTTGTGCTGAGATTTGATACCTTCCAATTCTTTTTGATTGATGTCAAAAGGGGGAAGATATGCACAAACTTAACAGGAGCAGTGATTGCACAGTTACATAT